>NW_027469093.1:1500000-1674616 GCF_051020765.1 Lasioglossum baleicum
GCCAAATTGGAATAGAAACTCCGACCCGGCAAGCACGATCACGATTTATTCGAGCTTATGTCAGATTCGACGATTCTTTGTTTCAGAAGTGTATTTCTGTGCGGAATCGCTGTTTCGCGTGCTAGATCAGTGCATTTGTATGCAGATATGCGAAATTGGCACGGAAACTCCGATTCGGCAAGCACGATCACGATTTATTCGAGCTTATGTCAGATTGGACGATTCTTCGTTTCAGAAGTGTATTTCTGTGCGGAATCGCTGTTTCGCGTGCTATATCAGTGCATTTGCATGCAAGTATGCGAAATTTTAATAGAAACTCCGACCCGGCAAGCACGATCACAATTTATTCGAGCCTATGTCAGATTCGACGATTCTTCGTTTCAGAAGTGTATTTCTGTGCGGAATCGCTGTGTCGCATGTTAGATCAGTGCATTTGCATGCAAACATTCCAAATTGGCACAGAAACTCCGATCCGCACAAACACGATCACGATTTATTCGAGCTTATGTCAGATTCGACGATTCTTCGTTTCAGAAGTGTATTTCTGTGCGGAATCGCTGTTTCGCGCGCTAGATCAGTGCATTTGCATGCAAGTATGGCAAATTGGAATAGAAACTCCGACCGGCAATCCCGATCACGATTTATTCGAGCTTATGTCAGATTCGACGATTCTTCGTTTCAGAAGTGTATTTCTGTGCGGAATCGCTGTTTCGCGGGCTAGATCAGTGCATTTGCAGGCAAGTATGCCAAATTGGAATAGAAACTCCGACACGGCAAGCACGATCACGATTTATTCGACGTTATGTCAGATTCGACGATTCTTCGTTTCAGAAGTGTATTTCTGTGCGGAATCGCTGTTTCGCGTGCTAGATCAGTGCATTTGCATGCAAATATGCGAAATTGGACAGAAACTCCGACCAGGCAAGCACGATCACAATTTATTCGAGCCTATGTCAGATTCGACGATTCTTAGTTTCAGAAGTGTATTTCAGTGCGGAATCGCTGTTTCGCGTGCTAGATCAGTGCATTTGCATGCAAATATGCGAAATTGGCACGAAAACTCCGATTCGGCAAGCACGATCACTATTTATGCGAGCTTATGTCAGATTCGACAATTATTCGTTTCACAAATGAATTTCTGTGCGGAATCGCTGTTTCGCGTAGTAGATGAGTGCCTTTGCAAGCAAGTATGCCAAATTGGAATGGAAACTCCGACCCGGCAAGCACGATCACGATTTATTCGAGCTTATGTCAGATTCGACGATTCTTTGTTTCAGAAGTGTATTTCTGTGCGGAATCGCTGTTTCGCGTGCTAGATCAGTGCATTTGTATGCAGATATGCGAAATTGGCACGGAAACTCCGATTCGGCAAGCACGATCATGATTTATTCGAGCTTATGTCAGATTCGACGATTCTTCGTTTCAGAAGTGTATTTCTGTGCGGAATCGCTGTTTCGCGTGCTATATCAGTGCATTTGCATGCAAGTATGCGAAATTGGAATAGAAACTCCGACCCGGCAAGCACGATCACAATTTATTCGAGCCTATGTCTGTTTCGACATTCTTCGTTTCAGAAGTGTATTACTGTGCGGAATCGCTGTTTCGCGTGCTAGATCAGTGCATTTCTATGCAGATATGCGAAATTGGCACGGAAACTCCGATTTGGCAAGCACGATCACGATTTATTCGAGCTTATGTCAGATTCGACGTTTCTTCGTTTCAGAAGTGTATTTCTGTGCGGAATCGCTGTTTCGCGTGCTATATCAGTGCATTTGCATGCAAGTATGCGAAATTGGAATTGAAACTCCGACCCGGCAAGCACGATCACGATTTATTCGACGTTATGTCAGATTCGACGATTCTTCGTTTCAGAAGTGTATTTCTGAGCGGAATCGCTGTTTCGCGTGCTATATCAGTGCATTTGCAGGCAAGTATGCCAAATTGGAATAGAAACTCCGACACGGCAAGCACGATCACGATTTATTCGACGTTATGTCAGATTCGACGATTCTTCGTTTCAGAAGTGTATTTCTGTGCGGAATCGCTGTTTCGCGCGCTAGATCAGTGCATTTGCAGGCAAGTATGCCAAATTGGAATAGAAACTCTGACACGGCAAGCACGATCACGATTTATTCGACGTTATGTCAGATTCGACGATTCTTCGTTTCAGAAGTGTATTTCTGTGCGGAATCGCTGTTTCGCGTGCTAGATCAGTGCATTTGCATGCAAATATGCGAAATTGGACAGAAACTCCGACCAGGCAAGCACGATCACAATTTATTCGAGCCTATGTCATATTCGACGATTCTTCGTTTCAGAAGTGTATTTCAGTGCGGAATCGCTGTTTCGCGTGCTAGATCAGTGCATTTGTATGCAGATATGCGAAATTGGCACGGAAACTCCGATTCGGCAAGCACGATCACGATTTATTCGACGTTATGTCAGATTCGACGATTCTTCGTTTCAGAAGTGTATTTCTGTGCGGAATCGCTGTTTCGCGTGCTAGATCAGTGCATTTGTATGCAGATATGCGAAATTGGCACGGAAACTCCGATTCGGCAAGCACGATCACGATTTATTCGACGTTATGTCAGATTCGACGATTCTTCGTTTCAGAAGTGTATTTCTGTGCGGAATCGCTGTTTCGCGTGCTATATCAGTGCATTTGCAGGCAAGTATGCCAAATTGGAATAGAAACTCCGACACGGCAAGCACGATCACGATTTATTCGACGTTATGTCAGATTCGACGATTCTTCGTTTCAGAAGTGTATTTCTGTGCGGAATCGCTGTTTCGCGTGCTAGATCAGTGCATTTGCATGCAAATATGCGAAATTGGACAGAAACTCCGACCAGGCAAGCACGATCACAATTTATTCGAGCCTATGTCAGATTCGTCGATTCTTCGTTTCAGAAGTGTATTTCTGTGCGGAATCGCTGTTTCGCATGTTAGATCAGTGCATTTGCATGCAAACATTCCAAATTGGCACAGAAACTCCGATCCGCACAAACACGATCACGATTTATTCGAGCTTATGTCAGATTCGACAATTCTTCGTTTCAGAAGTGTATTTCTGTGCGGAATCGCTGTTTCGCGCGCTAGATCAGTGCATTTGCATGCAAGTATGACAAATTGGAATAGAAACTCCGACCGGCAATCACGATCACGATTTATTCGAGCTTATGTCAGATTCGACGATTCTTCGTTTCAGAAGTGTATTTCTGTGCGGAATCGCTGTTTCGCGCGCTAGATCAGTGCATTTGCAGGCAAGTATGCCAAATTGGAATAGAAACTCTGACACGGCAAGCACGATCACGATTTATTCGACGTTATGTCAGATTCGACGATTCTTCGTTTCAGAAGTGTATTTCTTTGCGGAATCGCTGTTTCGCGTGCTAGA
The DNA here is from genome assembly GCF_051020765.1 of Lasioglossum baleicum. Taxonomy (NCBI): domain Eukaryota; kingdom Metazoa; phylum Arthropoda; class Insecta; order Hymenoptera; family Halictidae; genus Lasioglossum; species Lasioglossum baleicum. The sequence goes on from NW_027469093.1 coordinate 1,503,401, forward strand.
TCAGTGCATTTGCATGCAAATATGCGAAATTGGACAGAAACTCCGACCAGGCAAGCACGATCACAATTTATTCGAGCCTATGTCATATTCGACGATTCTTCGTTTCAGAAGTGTATTTCAGTGCGGAATCGCTGTTTCGCGTAGTAGATCAGTGCATTTGCAAGCAAGTATGCCAAATTGGAATAGAAACTCCGACCCGGCAAGCACGATCACGATTTATTCGAGCTTATGTCAGATTCGACGATTCTTTGTTTCAGAAGTGTATTTCTGTGCGGAATCGCTGTTTCGCGTGCTAGATCAGTGCATTTGTATGCAGATATGCGAAATTGGCACGGAAACTCCGATTCGGCAAGCACGATCATGATTTATTCGAGCTTATGTCAGATTCGACGATTCTTCGTTTCAGAAGTGTATTTCTGTGCGGAATCGCTGTTTCGCGTGCTATATCAGTGCATTTGCATGCAAATATGCGAAATTGGCACGAAAACTCCGATTCGGCAAGGACGATCACGATTTATTCGAGCTCATGTCAGATTCGACAATTATTCGTTTCACAAATGAATTTCTGAGCGGAATCGCTGTTCCGCGTAGTAGATCAGTGCATTTGCAAGCAAGTATGCCAAATTGGAATAGAAACTCCGACCCGGCAAGCACGATCACGATTTATTCGAGCTTATGTCAGATTCGACGATTCTTTGTTTCAGAAGTGTATTTGTGTGCGGAATCGCTGTTTCGCGTGCTAGATCAGTGCATTTGCATGCAAATATGCGAATTTGGCACGAAAACTCCGATTCGGCAAGGACGATCACGATTTATTCGAGCTCATGTCAGATTCGACAATTATTCGTTTCACAAATGAATTTCTGTGCGGAATCGCTGTTTCGCGTAGTAGATCAGTGCATTTGCAAGCAAGTATGCCAAATTGGAATAGAAACTCCGACCCGGCAAGCACGATCACGATTTATTCGAGCTTATGTCAGATTCGACGATTCTTTGTTTCAGAAGTGTATTTCTGTGCGGAATCGCTGTTTCGCGTAGTAGATCAGTGCATTTGCAAGCAAGTATGCCAAATTGGAATAGAAACTCCGTCCCGGCAAGCACGATCACGATTTATTCGAGCTTATGTCAGATTCGACGATTCTTTGTTTCAGAAGTGTATTTCTGTGCGGAATCGCTGTTTCGCGTGCTAGATCAGTGCATTTGTATGCAGATTTGCGAAATTGGCACGGAAACTCCGATTCGGCAAGCACGATCACGATTTATTCGAGCTTATGTCAGATTCGACGATTCTTCGTTTCAGAAGTGTATTTCTTTGCGGAATCGCTGTTTCGCGTGCTATATCAGTGCATTTGCATGCAAGTATGCGAAATTTTAATAGAAACTCCGACCCGGCAAGCACGATCACAATTTATTCGAGCTTATGTCAGATTCGACGATTCTTCGTTTCAGAAGTGTATTTCTGTGCGGAATCGCTGTTTCGCTTGCTATATCAGTGCATTTGCATGCAAGTATGCGAAATTTTAATAGAAACTCCGACCCGGCAAGCACGATCACAATTTATTCGAGCCTATGTCAGTTTCGACATTCTTCGTTTCAGAAGTGTATTTCTGTGCGGAATCGCTGTTTCGCGTAGTAGATCAGTGCATTTGCAAGCAAGTATGCCAAATTGGAATAGAAACTCCGACCCGGCAAGCACGATCACGATTTATTCGAGCTTATGTCAGATTCGACGATTCTTTGTTTCAGAAGTGTATTTCTGTGCGGAATCGCTGTTTCGCGTGCTAGATCAGTGCATTTGTATGCAGATATGCGAAATTGGCACGGAAACTCCGATTCGGCAAGCACGATCATGATTTATTCGAGCTTATGTCAGATTCGACGATTCTTCGTTTCAGAAGTGTATTTCTGTGCGGAATCGCTGTTTCGCGTGCTATATCAGTGCATTTGCATGCAAGTATGCGAAATTGGAATAGAAACTCCGACCCGGCAAGCACGATCACAATTTATTCGAGCCTATGTCTGTTTCGACATTCTTCGTTTCAGAAGTGTATTTCTGTGCGGAATCGCTGTTTCGCGTGCTAGATCAGTGCATTTCTATGCAGATATGCGAAATTGGCACGGAAACTCCGATTTGGCAAGCACGATCACGATTTATTCGAGCTTATGTCAGATTCGACGTTTCTTCGTTTCAGAAGTGTATTTCTGTGCGGAATCGCTGTTTCGCGTGCTATATCAGTGCATTTGCATGCAAGTATGCGAAATTGGAATTGAAACTCCGACCCGGCAAGCACGATCACGATTTATTCGACGTTATGTCAGATTCGACGATTCTTCGTTTCAGAAGTGTATTTCTGAGCGGAATCGCTGTTTCGCGTGCTATATCAGTGCATTTGCAGGCAAGTATGCCAAATTGGAATAGAAACTCCGACACGGCAAGCACGATCACGATTTATTCGACGTTATGTCAGATTCGACGATTCTTCGTTTCAGAAGTGTATTTCTGTGCGGAATCGCTGTTTCGCGCGCTAGATCAGTGCATTTGCAGGCAAGTATGCCAAATTGGAATAGAAACTCTGACACGGCAAGCACGATCACGATTTATTCGACGTTATGTCAGATTCGACGATTCTTCGTTTCAGAAGTGTATTTCTGTGCGGAATCGCTGTTTCGCGTGCTAGATCAGTGCATTTGCATGCAAATATGCGAAATTGGACAGAAACTCCGACCAGGCAAGCACGATCACAATTTATTCGAGCCTATGTCATATTCGACGATTCTTCGTTTCAGAAGTGTATTTCAGTGCGGAATCGCTGTTTCGCGTGCTAGATCAGTGCATTTGTATGCAGATATGCGAAATTGGCACGGAAACTCCGATTCGGCAAGCACGATCACGATTTATTCGACGTTATGTCAGATTCGACGATTCTTCGTTTCAGAAGTGTATTTCTGTGCGGAATCGCTGTTTCGCGTGCTAGATCAGTGCATTTGTATGCAGATATGCGAAATTGGCACGGAAACTCCGATTCGGCAAGCACGATCACGATTTATTCGACGTTATGTCAGATTCGACGATTCTTCGTTTCAGAAGTGTATTTCTGTGCGGAATCGCTGTTTCGCGTGCTATATCAGTGCATTTGCAAGCCAAGTATGCCAAATTGGAATAGAAACTCCGACACGGCAAGCACGATCACGATTTATTCGACGTTATGTCAGATTCGACGATTCTTCGTTTCAGAAGTGTATTTCTGTGCGGAATCGCTGTTTCGCGTGCTAGATCAGTGCATTTGCATGCAAATATGCGAAATTGGACAGAAACTCCGACCAGGCAAGCACGATCACAATTTATTCGAGCCTATGTCAGATTCGACGATTCTTCGTTTCAGAAGTGTATTTCTGTGCGGAATCGCTGTTTCGCATGTTAGATCAGTGCATTTGCATGCAAACATTCCAAATTGGCACAGAAACTCCGATCCGCACAAACACGATCACGATTTATTCGAGCTTATGTCAGATTCGACAATTCTTCGTTTCAGAAGTGTATTTCTGTGCGGAATCGTTGTTTCGCGCGCTAGATCAGTGCATTTGCATGCAAGTATGACAAATTGGAATAGAAACTCCGACCGGCAATCACGATCACGATTTATTCGAGCTTATGTCAGATTCGACGATTCTTCGTTTCAGAAGTGTATTTCTGTGCGGAATCGCTGTTTCGCGCGCTAGATCAGTGCATTTGCAGGCAAGTATGCCAAATTGGAATAGAAACTCTGACACGGCAAGCACGATCACGATTTATTCGACGTTATGTCAGATTCGACGATTCTTCGTTTCAGAAGTGTATTTCTTTGCGGAATCGCTGTTTCGCGTGCTAGATCAGTGCATTTGCATGCAAATATGCGAAATTGGACAGAAACTCCGACCAGGCAAGCACGATCACAATTTATTCGAGCCTATGTCATATTCGACGATTCTTCGTTTCAGAAGTGTATTTCAGTGCGGAATCGCTGTTTCGCGTAGTAGATCAGTGCATTTGCAAGCAAGTATGCCAAATTGGAATAGAAACTCCGACCCGGCAAGCACGATCACGATTTATTCGAGCTTATGTCAGATTCGACGATTCTTTGTTTCAGAAGTGTATTTCTGTGCGGAATCGCTGTTTCGCGTGCTAGATCAGTGCATTTGTATGCAGATATGCGAAATTGGCACGGAAACTCCGATTCGGCAAGCACGATCATGATTTATTCGAGCTTATGTCAGATTCGACGATTCTTCGTTTCAGAAGTGTATTTCTGTGCGGAATCGCTGTTTCGCGTGCTATATCAGTGCATTTGCATGCAAATATGCGAAATTGGCACGAAAACTCCGATTCGGCAAGGACGATCACGATTTATTCGAGCTCATGTCAGATTCGACAATTATTCGTTTCACAAATGAATTTCTGTGCGGAATCGCTGTTCCGCGTAGTAGATCAGTGCATTTGCAAGCAAGTATGCCAAATTGGAATAGAAACTCCGACCCGGCAAGCACGATCACGATTTATTCGAGCTTATGTCAGATTCGACGATTCTTTGTTTCAGAAGTGTATTTGTGTGCGGAATCGCTGTTTCGCGTGCTAGATCAGTGCATTTGCATGCAAATATGCGAATTTGGCACGAAAACTCCGATTCGGCAAGGACGATCACGATTTATTCGAGCTCATGTCAGATTCGACAATTATTCGTTTCACAAATGAATTTCTGTGCGGAATCGCTGTTTCGCGTAGTAGATCAGTGCATTTGCAAGCAAGTATGCCAAATTGGAATAGAAACTCCGACCCGGCAAGCACGATCACGATTTATTCGAGCTTATGTCAGATTCGACGATTCTTTGTTTCAGAAGTGTATTTCTGTGCGGAATCGCTGTTTCGCGTGCTAGATCAGTGCATTTGTATGCAGATATGCGAAATTGGCACGGAAACTCCGATTCGGCAAGCACGATCATGATTTATTCGAGCTTATGTCAGATTCGACGATTCTTCGTTTCAGAAGTGTATTTCTGTGCGGAATCGCTGTTTCGCGTGCTATATCAGTGCATTTGCATGCAAATATGCGAAATTGGCACGAAAACTCCGATTCGGCAAGGACGATCACGATTTATTCGAGCTCATGTCAGATTCGACAATTATTCGTTTCACAAATGAATTTCTGTGCGGAATCGCTGTTCCGCGTAGTAGATCAGTGCATTTGCAAGCAAGTATGCCAAATTGGAATAGAAACTCCGACCCGGCAAGCACGATCACGATTTATTCGAGCTTATGTCAGATTCGACGATTCTTTGTTTCAGAAGTGTATTTGTGTGCGGAATCGCTGTTTCGCGTGCTAGATCAGTGCATTTGCATGCAAATATGCGAATTTGGCACGAAAACTCCGATTCGGCAAGGACGATCACGATTTATTCGAGCTCATGTCAGATTCGACAATTATTCGTTTCACAAATGAATTTCTGTGCGGAATCGCTGTTTCGCGTAGTAGATCAGTGCATTTGCAAGCAAGTATGCCAAATTGGAATAGAAACTCCGACCCGGCAAGCACGATCACGATTTATTCGAGCTTATGTCAGATTCGACGATTCTTTGTTTCAGAAGTGTATTTCTGTGCGGAATCGCTGTTTCGCGTAGTAGATCAGTGCATTTGCAAGCAAGTATGCCAAATTGGAATAGAAACTCCGTCCCGGCAAGCACGATCACGATTTATTCGAGCTTATGTCAGATTCGACGATTCTTTGTTTCAGAAGTGTATTTCTGTGCGGAATCGCTGTTTCGCGTGCTAGATCAGTGCATTTGTATGCAGATTTGCGAAATTGGCACGGAAACTCCGACCCGGCAAGCACGATCACAATTTATTCGAGCCTATGTCAGTTTCGACATTCTTCGTTTCAGAAGTGTATTTCTGTGCGGAATCGCTGTTTCGCGTAGTAGATCAGTGCATTTGCAAGCAAGTATGCCAAATTGGAATAGAAACTCCGACCCGGCAAGCACGATCACGATTTATTCGAGCTTATGTCAGATTCGACGATTCTTTGTTTCAGAAGTGTATTTCTGTGCGGAATCGCTGTTTCGCGTGCTAGATCAGTGCATTTGTATGCAGATATGCGAAATTGGCACGGAAACTCCGATTCGGCAAGCACGATCACGATTTATTCGAGCTTATGTCAGATTGGACGATTCTTCGTTTCAGAAGTGTATTTCTGTGCGGAATCGCTGTTTCGCGTGCTATATCAGTGCATTTGCATGCAAGTATGCGAAATTTTAATAGAAACTCCGACCCGGCAAGCACGATCACAATTTATTCGAGCCTATGTCAGATTCGACGATTCTTCGTTTCAGAAGTGTATTTCTGTGCGGAATCGCTGTGTCGCATGTTAGATCAGTGCATTTGCATGCAAACATTCCAAATTGGCACAGAAACTCCGATCCGCACAAACACGATCACGATTTATTCGAGCTTATGTCAGATTCGACGATTCTTCGTTTCAGAAGTGTATTTCTGTGCGGAATCGCTGTTTCGCGCGCTAGATCAGTGCATTTGCATGCAAGTATGGCAAATTGGAATAGAAACTCCGACCGGCAATCCCGATCACGATTTATTCGAGCTTATGTCAGATTCGACGATTCTTCGTTTCAGAAGTGTATTTCTGTGCGGAATCGCTGTTTCGCGGGCTAGATCAGTGCATTTGCAGGCAAGTATGCCAAATTGGAATAGAAACTCCGACACGGCAAGCACGATCACGATTTATTCGACGTTATGTCAGATTCGACGATTCTTCGTTTCAGAAGTGTATTTCTGTGCGGAATCGCTGTTTCGCGTGCTAGATCAGTGCATTTGCATGCAAATATGCGAAATTGGACAGAAACTCCGACCAGGCAAGCACGATCACAATTTATTCGAGCCTATGTCAGATTCGACGATTCTTAGTTTCAGAAGTGTATTTCAGTGCGGAATCGCTGTTTCGCGTGCTAGATCAGTGCATTTGCATGCAAATATGCGAAATTGGCACGAAAACTCCGATTCGGCAAGCACGATCACTATTTATGCGAGCTTATGTCAGATTCGACAATTATTCGTTTCACAAATGAATTTCTGTGCGGAATCGCTGTTTCGCGTAGTAGATGAGTGCCTTTGCAAGCAAGTATGCCAAATTGGAATGGAAACTCCGACCCGGCAAGCACGATCACGATTTATTCGAGCTTATGTCAGATTCGACGATTCTTTGTTTCAGAAGTGTATTTCTGTGCGGAATCGCTGTTTCGCGTGCTAGATCAGTGCATTTGTATGCAGATATGCGAAATTGGCACGGAAACTCCGATTCGGCAAGCACGATCATGATTTATTCGAGCTTATGTCAGATTCGACGATTCTTCGTTTCAGAAGTGTATTTCTGTGCGGAATCGCTGTTTCGCGTGCTATATCAGTGCATTTGCATGCAAGTATGCGAAATTGGAATAGAAACTCCGACCCGGCAAGCACGATCACAATTTATTCGAGCCTATGTCTGTTTCGACATTCTTCGTTTCAGAAGTGTATTACTGTGCGGAATCGCTGTTTCGCGTGCTAGATCAGTGCATTTCTATGCAGATATGCGAAATTGGCACGGAAACTCCGATTTGGCAAGCACGATCACGATTTATTCGAGCTTATGTCAGATTCGACGTTTCTTCGTTTCAGAAGTGTATTTCTGTGCGGAATCGCTGTTTCGCGTGCTATATCAGTGCATTTGCATGCAAGTATGCGAAATTGGAATTGAAACTCCGACCCGGCAAGCACGATCACGATTTATTCGACGTTATGTCAGATTCGACGATTCTTCGTTTCAGAAGTGTATTTCTGAGCGGAATCGCTGTTTCGCGTGCTATATCAGTGCATTTGCAGGCAAGTATGCCAAATTGGAATAGAAACTCCGACACGGCAAGCACGATCACGATTTATTCGACGTTATGTCAGATTCGACGATTCTTCGTTTCAGAAGTGTATTTCTGTGCGGAATCGCTGTTTCGCGCGCTAGATCAGTGCATTTGCAGGCAAGTATGCCAAATTGGAATAGAAACTCTGACACGGCAAGCACGATCACGATTTATTCGACGTTATGTCAGATTCGACGATTCTTCGTTTCAGAAGTGTATTTCTGTGCGGAATCGCTGTTTCGCGTGCTAGATCAGTGCATTTGCATGCAAATATGCGAAATTGGACAGAAACTCCGACCAGGCAAGCACGATCACAATTTATTCGAGCCTATGTCATATTCGACGATTCTTCGTTTCAGAAGTGTATTTCAGTGCGGAATCGCTGTTTCGCGTGCTAGATCAGTGCATTTGTATGCAGATATGCGAAATTGGCACGGAAACTCCGATTCGGCAAGCACGATCACGATTTATTCGACGTTATGTCAGATTCGACGATTCTTCGTTTCAGAAGTGTATTTCTGTGCGGAATCGCTGTTTCGCGTGCTAGATCAGTGCATTTGTATGCAGATATGCGAAATTGGCACGGAAACTCCGATTCGGCAAGCACGATCACGATTTATTCGACGTTATGTCAGATTCGACGATTCTTCGTTTCAGAAGTGTATTTCTGTGCGGAATCGCTGTTTCGCGTGCTATATCAGTGCATTTGCAGGCAAGTATGCCAAATTGGAATAGAAACTCCGACACGGCAAGCACGATCACGATTTATTCGACGTTATGTCAGATTCGACGATTCTTCGTTTCAGAAGTGTATTTCTGTGCGGAATCGCTGTTTCGCGTGCTAGATCAGTGCATTTGCATGCAAATATGCGAAATTGGACAGAAACTCCGACCAGGCAAGCACGATCACAATTTATTCGAGCCTATGTCAGATTCGTCGATTCTTCGTTTCAGAAGTGTATTTCTGTGCGGAATCGCTGTTTCGCATGTTAGATCAGTGCATTTGCATGCAAACATTCCAAATTGGCACAGAAACTCCGATCCGCACAAACACGATCACGATTTATTCGAGCTTATGTCAGATTCGACAATTCTTCGTTTCAGAAGTGTATTTCTGTGCGGAATCGCTGTTTCGCGCGCTAGATCAGTGCATTTGCATGCAAGTATGACAAATTGGAATAGAAACTCCGACCGGCAATCACGATCACGATTTATTCGAGCTTATGTCAGATTCGACGATTCTTCGTTTCAGAAGTGTATTTCTGTGCGGAATCGCTGTTTCGCGCGCTAGATCAGTGCATTTGCAGGCAAGTATGCCAAATTGGAATAGAAACTCTGACACGGCAAGCACGATCACGATTTATTCGACGTTATGTCAGATTCGACGATTCTTCGTTTCAGAAGTGTATTTCTTTGCGGAATCGCTGTTTCGCGTGCTAGATCAGTGCATTTGCATGCAAATATGCGAAATTGGACAGAAACTCCGACCAGGCAAGCACGATCACAATTTATTCGAGCCTATGTCATATTCGACGATTCTTCGTTTCAGAAGTGTATTTCAGTGCGGAATCGCTGTTTCGCGTAGTAGATCAGTGCATTTGCAAGCAAGTATGCCAAATTGGAATAGAAACTCCGACCCGGCAAGCACGATCACGATTTATTCGAGCTTATGTCAGATTCGACGATTCTTTGTTTCAGAAGTGTATTTCTGTGCGGAATCGCTGTTTCGCGTGCTAGATCAGTGCATTTGTATGCAGATATGCGAAATTGGCACGGAAACTCCGATTCGGCAAGCACGATCATGATTTATTCGAGCTTATGTCAGATTCGACGATTCTTCGTTTCAGAAGTGTATTTCTGTGCGGAATCGCTGTTTCGCGTGCTATATCAGTGCATTTGCATGCAAATATGCGAAATTGGCACGAAAACTCCGATTCGGCAAGGACGATCACGATTTATTCGAGCTCATGTCAGATTCGACAATTATTCGTTTCACAAATGAATTTCTGAGCGGAATCGCTGTTCCGCGTAGTAGATCAGTGCATTTGCAAGCAAGTATGCCAAATTGGAATAGAAACTCCGACCCGGCAAGCACGATCACGATTTATTCGAGCTTATGTCAGATTCGACGATTCTTTGTTTCAGAAGTGTATTTGTGTGCGGAATCGCTGTTTCGCGTGCTAGATCAGTGCATTTGCATGCAAATATGCGAATTTGGCACGAAAACTCCGATTCGGCAAGGACGATCACGATTTATTCGAGCTCATGTCAGATTCGACAATTATTCGTTTCACAAATGAATTTCTGTGCGGAATCGCTGTTTCGCGTAGTAGATCAGTGCATTTGCAAGCAAGTATGCCAAATTGGAATAGAAACTCCGACCCGGCAAGCACGATCACGATTTATTCGAGCTTATGTCAGATTCGACGATTCTTTGTTTCAGAAGTGTATTTCTGTGCGGAATCGCTGTTTCGCGTAGTAGATCAGTGCATTTGCAAGCAAGTATGCCAAATTGGAATAGAAACTCCGTCCCGGCAAGCACGATCACGATTTATTCGAGCTTATGTCAGATTCGACGATTCTTTGTTTCAGAAGTGTATTTCTGTGCGGAATCGCTGTTTCGCGTGCTAGATCAGTGCATTTGTATGCAGATTTGCGAAATTGGCACGGAAACTCCGATTCGGCAAGCACGATCACGATTTATTCGAGCTTATGTCAGATTCGACGATTCTTCGTTTCAGAAGTGTATTTCTTTGCGGAATCGCTGTTTCGCGTGCTATATCAGTGCATTTGCATGCAAGTATGCGAAATTTTAATAGAAACTCCGACCCGGCAAGCACGATCACAATTTATTCGAGCTTATGTCAGATTCGACGATTCTTCGTTTCAGAAGTGTATTTCTGTGCGGAATCGCTGTTTCGCTTGCTATATCAGTGCATTTGCATGCAAGTATGCGAAATTTTAATAGAAACTCCGACCCGGCAAGCACGATCACAATTTATTCGAGCCTATGTCAGTTTCGACATTCTTCGTTTCAGAAGTGTATTTCTGTGCGGAATCGCTGTTTCGCGTAGTAGATCAGTGCATTTGCAAGCAAGTATGCCAAATTGGAATAGAAACTCCGACCCGGCAAGCACGATCACGATTTATTCGAGCTTATGTCAGATTCGACGATTCTTTGTTTCAGAAGTGTATTTCTGTGCGGAATCGCTGTTTCGCGTGCTAGATCAGTGCATTTGTATGCAGATATGCGAAATTGGCACGGAAACTCCGATTCGGCAAGCACGATCATGATTTATTCGAGCTTATGTCAGATTCGACGATTCTTCGTTTCAGAAGTGTATTTCTGTGCGGAATCGCTGTTTCGCGTGCTATATCAGTGCATTTGCATGCAAGTATGCGAAATTGGAATAGAAACTCCGACCCGGCAAGCACGATCACAATTTATTCGAGCCTATGTCTGTTTCGACATTCTTCGTTTCAGAAGTGTATTTCTGTGCGGAATCGCTGTTTCGCGTGCTAGATCAGTGCATTTCTATGCAGATATGCGAAATTGGCACGGAAACTCCGATTTGGCAAGCACGATCACGATTTATTCGAGCTTATGTCAGATTCGACGTTTCTTCGTTTCAGAAGTGTATTTCTGTGCGGAATCGCTGTTTCGCGTGCTATATCAGTGCATTTGCATGCAAGTATGCGAAATTGGAATTGAAACTCCGACCCGGCAAGCACGATCACGATTTATTCGACGTTATGTCAGATTCGACGATTCTTCGTTTCAGAAGTGTATTTCTGAGCGGAATCGCTGTTTCGCGTGCTATATCAGTGCATTTGCAGGCAAGTATGCCAAATTGGAATAGAAACTCCGACACGGCAAGCACGATCACGATTTATTCGACGTTATGTCAGATTCGACGATTCTTCGTTTCAGAAGTGTATTTCTGTGCGGAATCGCTGTTTCGCGCGCTAGATCAGTGCATTTGCAGGCAAGTATGCCAAATTGGAATAGAAACTCTGACACGGCAAGCACGATCACGATTTATTCGACGTTATGTCAGATTCGACGATTCTTCGTTTCAGAAGTGTATTTCTGTGCGGAATCGCTGTTTCGCGTGCTAGATCAGTGCATTTGCATGCAAATATGCGAAATTGGACAGAAACTCCGACCAGGCAAGCACGATCACAATTTATTCGAGCCTATGTCATATTCGACGATTCTTCGTTTCAGAAGTGTATTTCAGTGCGGAATCGCTGTTTCGCGTGCTAGATCAGTGCATTTGTATGCAGATATGCGAAATTGGCACGGAAACTCCGATTCGGCAAGCACGATCACGATTTATTCGACGTTATGTCAGATTCGACGATTCTTCGTTTCAGAAGTGTATTTCTGTGCGGAATCGCTGTTTCGCGTGCTAGATCAGTGCATTTGTATGCAGATATGCGAAATTGGCACGGAAACTCCGATTCGGCAAGCACGATCACGATTTATTCGACGTTATGTCAGATTCGACGATTCTTCGTTTCAGAAGTGTATTTCTGTGCGGAATCGCTGTTTCGCGTGCTATATCAGTGCATTTGCAAGCCAAGTATGCCAAATTGGAATAGAAACTCCGACACGGCAAGCACGATCACGATTTATTCGACGTTATGTCAGATTCGACGATTCTTCGTTTCAGAAGTGTATTTCTGTGCGGAATCGCTGTTTCGCGTGCTAGATCAGTGCATTTGCATGCAAATATGCGAAATTGGACAGAAACTCCGACCAGGCAAGCACGATCACAATTTATTCGAGCCTATGTCAGATTCGACGATTCTTCGTTTCAGAAGTGTATTTCTGTGCGGAATCGCTGTTTCGCATGTTAGATCAGTGCATTTGCATGCAAACATTCCAAATTGGCACAGAAACTCCGATCCGCACAAACACGATCACGATTTATTCGAGCTTATGTCAGATTCGACAATTCTTCGTTTCAGAAGTGTATTTCTGTGCGGAATCGTTGTTTCGCGCGCTAGATCAGTGCATTTGCATGCAAGTATGACAAATTGGAATAGAAACTCCGACCGGCAATCACGATCACGATTTATTCGAGCTTATGTCAGATTCGACGATTCTTCGTTTCAGAAGTGTATTTCTGTGCGGAATCGCTGTTTCGCGCGCTAGATCAGTGCATTTGCAGGCAAGTATGCCAAATTGGAATAGAAACTCTGACACGGCAAGCACGATCACGATTTATTCGACGTTATGTCAGATTCGACGATTCTTCGTTTCAGAAGTGTATTTCTTTGCGGAATCGCTGTTTCGCGTGCTAGATCAGTGCATTTGCATGCAAATATGCGAAATTGGACAGAAACTCCGACCAGGCAAGCACGATCACAATTTATTCGAGCCTATGTCATATTCGACGATTCTTCGTTTCAGAAGTGTATTTCAGTGCGGAATCGCTGTTTCGCGTAGTAGATCAGTGCATTTGCAAGCAAGTATGCCAAATTGGAATAGAAACTCCGACCCGGCAAGCACGATCACGATTTATTCGAGCTTATGTCAGATTCGACGATTCTTTGTTTCAGAAGTGTATTTCTGTGCGGAATCGCTGTTTCGCGTGCTAGATCAGTGCATTTGTATGCAGATATGCGAAATTGGCACGGAAACTCCGATTCGGCAAGCACGATCATGATTTATTCGAGCTTATGTCAGATTCGACGATTCTTCGTTTCAGAAGTGTATTTCTGTGCGGAATCGCTGTTTCGCGTGCTATATCAGTGCATTTGCATGCAAATATGCGAAATTGGCACGAAAACTCCGATTCGGCAAGGACGATCACGATTTATTCGAGCTCATGTCAGATTCGACAATTATTCGTTTCACAAATGAATTTCTGTGCGGAATCGCTGTTCCGCGTAGTAGATCAGTGCATTTGCAAGCAAGTATGCCAAATTGGAATAGAAACTCCGACCCGGCAAGCACGATCACGATTTATTCGAGCTTATGTCAGATTCGACGATTCTTTGTTTCAGAAGTGTATTTGTGTGCGGAATCGCTGTTTCGCGTGCTAGATCAGTGCATTTGCATGCAAATATGCGAATTTGGCACGAAAACTCCGATTCGGCAAGGACGATCACGATTTATTCGAGCTCATGTCAGATTCGACAATTATTCGTTTCACAAATGAATTTCTGTGCGGAATCGCTGTTTCGCGTAGTAGATCAGTGCATTTGCAAGCAAGTATGCCAAATTGGAATAGAAACTCCGACCCGGCAAGCACGATCACGATTTATTCGAGCTTATGTCAGATTCGACGATTCTTTGTTTCAGAAGTGTATTTCTGTGCGGAATCGCTGTTTCGCGTAGTAGATCAGTGCATTTGCAAGCAAGTATGCCAAATTGGAATAGAAACTCCGTCCCGGCAAGCACGATCACGATTTATTCGAGCTTATGTCAGATTCGACGATTCTTTGTTTCAGAAGTGTATTTCTGTGCGGAATCGCTGTTTCGCGTGCTAGATCAGTGCATTTGTATGCAGATTTGCGAAATTGGCACGGAAACTCCGATTCGGCAAGCACGATCACGATTTATTCGAGCTTATGTCAGATTCGACGATTCTTCGTTTCAGAAGTGTATTTCTTTGCGGAATCGCTGTTTCGCGTGCTATATCAGTGCATTTGCATGCAAGTATGCGAAATTTTAATAGAAACTCCGACCCGGCAAGCACGATCACAATTTATTCGAGCTTATGTCAGATTCGACGATTCTTCGTTTCAGAAGTGTATTTCTGTGCGGAATCGCTGTTTCGCTTGCTATATCAGTGCATTTGCATGCAAGTATGCGAAATTTTAATAGAAACTCCGACCCGGCAAGCACGATCACAATTTATTCGAGCCTATGTCAGTTTCGACATTCTTCGTTTCAGAAGTGTATTTCTGTGCGGAATCGCTGTTTCGCGTAGTAGATCAGTGCATTTGCAAGCAAGTATGCCAAATTGGAATAGAAACTCCGACCCGGCAAGCACGATCACGATTTATTCGAGCTTATGTCAGATTCGACGATTCTTTGTTTCAGAAGTGTATTTCTGTGCGGAATCGCTGTTTCGCGTGCTAGATCAGTGCATTTGTATGCAGATATGCGAAATTGGCACGGAAACTCCGATTCGGCAAGCACGATCACGATTTATTCGAGCTTATGTCAGATTCGACGATTCTTCGTTTCAGAAGTGTATTTCTGTGCGGAATCGCTGTTTCGCGTGCTATATCAGTGCATTTGCATGCAAGTATGCGAAATTTTAATAGAAACTCCGACCCGGCAAGCACGATCACAATTTATTCGAGCCTATGTCAGATTCGACGATTCTTTGTTTCAGAAGTGTATTTCTGTGCGGAATCGCTGTTTCGCGTGCTAGATCAGTGCATTTGTATGCAGATATGCGAAATTGGCACGGAAACTCCGATTCGGCAGGCACGATCACGATTTATTCGAGCTTATGTCAGATTCGACGATTCTTCGTTTCAGAAGTGTATTTCTGTGCGGAATCGCTGTTTCGCGTGCTAGATCAGTGCATTTGCATGCAAATATGCGAAATTGGACGGAAACTCCGACTAGGCAAGCACGATCACAATTTATTCGAGCCTATGTCAGATTCGACGATTCTTCGTTTCAGAAGTGTATTTCTGTGCGGAATCGCTGTTTCGCATGTTAGATCAGTGCATTTGCATGCAAACATTCCAAATTGGCACAGAAACTCCGATCCGCACAAACACGATCACGATTTATTCGAGCTTATGTCAGATTCGACGATTCTTCGTTTCAGAAGTGTATTTCTGTGCGGAATCGCTGTTTCGCGCGCTAGATCAGTGCATTTGCATGCAAGTATGGCAAATTGGAATAGAAACTCCGACCGGCAATCACGATCACGATTTATTCGAGCTTATGTCAGATTCGACGATTCTTCGTTTCAGAAGTGTATTTCTGTGCGGAATCGCTGTTTCGCGCGCTAGATCAGTGCATTTGCAGGCAAGTATGCCAAATTGGAATAGAAACTCCGACACGGCAAGCACGATCACGATTTATTCGACGTTATGTCAGGTTCGACGATTCTTCGTTTCAGAAGTGTATTTCTGTGCGGAATCGCTGTTTCGCGTGCTAGATCAGTGCATTTGCATGCAAATATGCGAAATTGGACAGAAACTCCGACCAGGCAAGCACGATCACAATTTATTCGAGCCTATGTCAGATTCGACGATTCTTCGTTTCAGAAGTGTATTTCAGTGCGGAATCGCTGTTTCGCGGGCTAGATCAGTGCATTTGCATGCAAATATGCGAAATTGGCACGAAAACTCCGATTCGGCAAGCACGATCACGATTTATTCGAGCTTATGTCAGATTCGACGATTCTTCGTTTCAGAAGTGTATTTCTGTGCGGAATCGCTGTTTCGCGTGCTATATCAGTGCATTTGCATGCAAATATGCGAAATTGGCACGAAAACTCCGATTCGGCAAGGACGATCACGATTTATTCGAGCTCATGTCAGATTCGACAATTATTCGTTTCACAAATGAATTTCTGTGCGGAATCGCTGTTCCGCGTAGTAGATCAGTGCATTTGCAAGCAAGTATGCCAAATTGGAATAGAAACTCCGACCCGGCAAGCACGATCACGATTTATTCGAGCTTATGTCAGATTCGACGATTCTTTGTTTCAGAAGTGTATTTCTGTGCGGAATCGCTGTTTCGCGTGCTAGATCAGTGCATTTGTATGCAGATTTGCGAAATTGGCACGGAAACTCCGATTCGGCAAGCACGATCACGATTTATTCGAGCTTATGTCAGATTCGACGATTCTTCGTTTCAGAAGTGTATTTCTGTGCGGAATCGCTGTTTCGCGTGCTATATCAGTGCATTTGCATGCAAGTATGCGAAATTTTAATAGAAACCCCGAGCCGGCAAGCACGATTACAATTTATTCGAGCTTATGTCAGTTTCGACATTCTTCGTTTCAGAAGTGTATTTCTGTGCGGAATCGCTGTTTCGCTTGCTAGATCAGTGCATTTGCATGCAAGTATGACAAATTGGAATAGAAACTCCGACCGGCAATCACGATCACGATTTATTCGAGCTTAAGTCAGATTCGACGATTCTTCGTTTCAGAAGTGAATTTCGGTGCGGAATCGCTGTTTCGCGTGCTAGATCAGTGCATTTGTATGCAGATATGCGAAATTGGCACGGAAACTCCGATTTGGCAAGCACGGTCACGATTTATTCGACGTTATGTCAGATTCGACGAGTCTTCGTTTCAGAAGTGTATTTCTGTGCGGAATCGCTGTTTCGCGCGCTAGATCAGTGCATTTGCATGCAAATATGCGAAATTGGCACGAAAACTCCGATTCGGCAAGCACGATCACGATTTATTCGAGCTTATGTCAGATTCGACGATTATTTGTTTCACAAATGAATTTCTGTGCGGAATCGCCGTTTCGCGGGCTAGATCAGTGCATTTGCATGCAAACATGCGAAATTGGAATTGAAACTCCGACCCGGCAAGCACGATCACGATTTATTCGACGTTATGTCAGATTCGACGATTCTACGTTTCAGAAGTGTATTTCTGTGCGGAATCGCTGTTTCGCATGTTAGATCAGTGCATTTGCATGCAAACATTCCAAATTGGCACAGAAACACGATCACGATTTATTCGAGCTTATGTCAGATTCGACAATTCTTCGTTTCAGAAGTGTATTTCTGTGCGGAATCGCTGTTTCGCGCGCTAGATCAGTGCATTTGCATGCAAGTATGACAAATTGGAATAGAAACTCCGACCCGGCAAGCACGATCACGATTTATTCGAGCTTATGTCAGATTCGACGATTCTTTGTTTCAGAAGTGTATTTCTGTGCGGAATCGCTGTTTCGCGTGCTAGATCAGTGCATTTGTATGCAGATATGCGAAATTGGCACGGAAACTCCGATTCGGCAAGCACGATCATGATTTATTCGAGCTTATGTCAGATTCGACGATTCTTCGTTTCAGAAGTGTATTTCTGTGCGGAATCGCTGTTTCGCGTGCTAGATCAGTGCATTTGTATGCAGATATGCGAAATTGGCACGGAAACTCCGATTCGGCAAGCACGATCATGATTTATTCGAGCTTATGTCAGATTCGACGATTCTTCGTTTCAGAAGTGTATTTCTGTGCGGAATCGCTGTTTCGCGTGCTATATCAGTGCATTTGCATGCAAATATGCGAAATTGGCACGAAAACTCCGATGCGGCAAGGACGATCACGATTTATTCGAGCTCATGTCAGATTCGACAATTATTCGTTTCACAAATGAATTTCTGTGCGGAATCGCTGTTCCGCGTAGTAGATCAGTGCATTTGCAAGCAAGTATGCCAAATTGGAATAGAAACTCCGACCCGGCAAGCACGATCACGATTTATTCGAGCTTATGTCAGATTCGACGATTCTTTGTTTCAGAAGTGTATTTCTGTGCGGAATCGCTGTTTCGCGTGCTAGATCAGTGCATTTGTATGCAGATTTGCGAAATTGGCACGGAAACTCCGATTCGGCAAGCACGATCACGATTTATTCGAGCTTATGTCAGATTCGACGATTCTTCGTTTCAGAAGTGTATTTCTGTGCGGAATCGCTGTTTCGCGTGCTATATCAGTGCATTTGCATGCAAGTATGCGAAATTTTAATAGAAACTCCGAGCCGGCAAGCACGATCACAATTTATTCGAGCTTATGTCAGATTCGACGATTCTTCGTTTCAGAAGTGTATTTCTGTGCGGAATCGCTGTTTCGCTTGCTATATCAGTGAATTTGCATGCAAGTATGCGAAATTTTAATAGAAACTCCGACCCGGCAACCACGATCACAATTTATTCGAGCCTATGTCAGTTTCGACATTCTTCGTTTCAGAAGTGTATTTCTGTGCGGAATCGCTGTTTCGCGTAGTAGATCAGTGCATTTGCAAGCAAGTATGCCAAATTGGAATAGAAACTCCGTCCCAGCAAGCACGATCACGATTTATTCGAGCTTATGTCAGATTCGACGATTCTTTGTTTCAGAAGTGTATTTCTGTGCGGAATCGCTGTTTCGCGTGCTAGATCAGTGCATTTGTATACAGATATGCGAAATTGGCACGGAAACTCCGATTCGGCAAACACGATCATGATTTATTCGAGCTTATGTCAGATTCGACGATTCTTCGTTTCAGAAGTATATTTCTGTGCGGAATCGCTGTTTCGCGTGCTATATCAGTGCATTTGCATGCAAATATGCGAAATTGGCACGAAAACTCCGATTCGGCAAGGACGATCACGATTTATTCGAGCTCATGTCAGATTCGACAATTATTCGTTTCACAAATGAATTTCTGTGCGGAATCGCTGTTTCGCGTAGTAGATCAGTGCATTTGCAAGCAAGTATGCCAAATTGGAATAGAAACTCCGACCCGGCAAGCACGATCACGATTTATTCGAGCTTATGTCAGATTCGACGATTCTTTGTTTCAGAAGTGTATTTCTGTGCGGAATCGCTGTTTCGCGTAGTAGATCAGTGCATTTGCAAGCAAGTATGCCAAATTGGAATAGAAACTCCGTCCCGGCAAGCACGATCACGATTTATTCGAGCTTATGTCAGATTCGACGATTCTTTGTTTCAGAAGTGTATTTCTGTGCGGAATCGCTGTTTCGCGTGCTAGATCAGTGCATTTGTATGCAGATTTGCGAAATTGGCACGGAAACTCCGATTCGGCAAGCACGATCACGATTTATTCGAGCTTATGTCAGATTCGACGATTCTTCGTTTCAGAAGTGTATTTCTTTGCGGAATCGCTGTTTCGCGTGCTATATCAGTGCATTTGCATGCAAGTATGCGAAATTTTAATAGAAACTCCGACCCGGCAAGCACGATCACAATTTATTCGAGCTTATGTCAGATTCGACGATTCTTCGTTTCAGAAGTGTATTTCTGTGCGGAATCGCTGTTTCGCTTGCTATATCAGTGCATTTGCATGCAAGTATGCGAAATTTTAATAGAAACTCCGACCCGGCAAGCACGATCACAATTTATTCGAGCCTACGTCAGTTTCGACATTCTTCGTTTCAGAAGTGTATTTCTGTGCGGAATCGCTGTTTCGCGTAGTAGATCAGTGCATTTGCAAGCAAGTATGCCAAATTGGAATAGAAACTCCGACCCGGCAAGCACGATCACGATTTATTCGAGCTTATGTCAGATTCGACGATTCTTTGTTTCAGAAGTGTATTTCTGTGCGGAATCGCTGTTTCGCGTGCTAGATCAGTGCATTTGTATACAGATATGCGAAATTGGCACGGAAACTCCGATTCGGCAAACACGATCATGATTTATTCGAGCTTATGTCAGATTCGACGATTCTTCGTTTCAGAAGTATATTTCTGTGCGGAATCGCTGTTTCGCGTGCTATATCAGTGCATTTGCATGCAAATATGCGAAATTGGCACGGAAACTCCGATTCGGCAAGCACGATCACGATTTATTCGAGCTTATGTCAGATTCGACGATTCTTTGTTTCAGAAGTGTATTTCTGTGCGGAATCGCTGTTTCGCGTGCTAGATCAGTGCATTTGTATGCAGATATGCGAAATTGGCACGGAAACTCCGATTCGGCAAGCACGATCACGATTTATTCGAGCTTATGTCAGATTCGACGATTCTTCGTTTCAGAAGTGTATTTCTGTGCGGAATCGCTGTTTCGCGTGCTATATCAGTGCATTTGCATGCAAGTATGCGAAATTTTAATAGAAACTCCGACCCGGCAAGCACGATCACAATTTATTCGAGCCTATGTCAGATTCGACGATTCTTCGTTTCAGAAGTGTATTTCTGTGCGGAATCGCTGTTTCGCATGTTAGATCAGTGCATTTGCATGCAAACATTCCAAATTGGCACAGAAACTCCGATCCGCACAAACACGATCACGATTTATTCGAGCTTATGTCAGATTCGACGATTCTTCGTTTCAGAAGTGTATTTCTGTGCGGAATCGCTGTTTCGCGCGCTAGATCAGTGCATTTGCATGCAAGTATGGCAAATTGGAATAGAAACTCCGACCGGCAATCCCGATCACGATTTATTCGAGCTTATGTCAGATTCGACGATTCTTCGTTTCAGAAGTGTATTTCTGTGCGGAATCGCTGTTTCGCGGGCTAGATCAGTGCATTTGCAGGCAAGTATGCCAAATTGGAATAGAAACTCCGACACGGCAAGCACGATCACGATTTATTCGACGTTATGTCAGATTCGACGATTCTTCGTTTCAGAAGTGTATTTCTGTGCGGAATCGCTGTTTCGCGTGCTAGATCAGTGCATTTGCATGCAAATATGCGAAATTGGACAGAAACTCCGACCAGGCAAGCACGATCACAATTTATTCGAGCCTATGTCAGATTCGACGATTCTTAGTTTCAGAAGTGTATTTCAGTGCGGAATCGCTGTTTCGCGTGCTAGATCAGTGCATTTGCATGCAAATATGCGAAATTGGCACGAAAACTCCGATTCGGCAAGCACGATCACTATTTATGCGAGCTTATGTCAGATTCGACAATTATTCGTTTCACAAATGAATTTCTGTGCGGAATCGCTGTTTCGCGTAGTAGATCAGTGCATTTGCAAGCAAGTATGCCAAATTGGAATGGAAACTCCGACCCGGCAAGCACGATCACGATTTATTCGAGCTTATGTCAGATTCGACGATTCTTTGTTTCAGAAGTGTATTTCTGTGCGGAATCGCTGTTTCGCGTGCTAGATCAGTGCATTTGTATGCAGATATGCGAAATTGGCACGGAAACTCCGATTCGGCAAGCACGATCATGATTTATTCGAGCTTATGTCAGATTCGACGATTCTTCGTTTCAGAAGTGTATTTCTGTGCGGAATCGCTGTTTCGCGTGCTATATCAGTGCATTTGCATGCAAGTATGCGAAATTGGAATAGAAACTCCGACCCGGCAAGCACGATCACAATTTATTCGAGCCTATGTCAGTTTCGACATTCTTCGTTTCAGAAGTGTATTTCTGTGCGGAATCGCTGTTTCGCTTGCTATATCAGTGCATTTGCATGCAAGTATGCGAAATTTTAATAGAAACTCCGACCCGGCAAGCACGATCGCGATTTATTCGAGCTTATGTCAGATTCGACGATTCTTCGTTTCAGAAGTGTATTTATGTGCGGAATCGCTGTTTCTCGTGCTATATCAGTGCATTTGTATGCAGATATGCGAAATTTTAATAGAAACTCCGACCCGGCATGCACGATCACGATTTATTCGAGCTTATGTCAGATTCGACGATTCTTCGTTTCAGAAGTGTATTTCAGTGCGGAATCGCTGTTTCGCGTGCTAGATCAGTGCATTTGCATGCAAATATGCGAAATTGGCACGAAAACTCCGATTCGGCAAGCACGATCACTATTTATGCGAGCTTATGTCAGATTCGACAATTATTCGTTTCACAAATGAATTTCTGTGCGGAATCGCTGTTTCGCGTAGTAGATCAGTGCATTTGCAAGCAAGTATGCCAAATTGGAATGGAAACTCCGACCCGGCAAGCACGATCACGATTTATTCGAGCTTATGTCAGATTCGACGATTCTTTGTTTCAGAAGTGTATTTCTGTGCGGAATCGCTGTTTCGCGTGCTAGATCAGTGCATTTGTATGCAGATAAGCGAAATTGGCACGGAAACTCCGATTCGGCAAGCACGATCATGATTTATTCGAGCTTATGTCAGATTCGACGATTCTTCGTTTCAGAAGTGTATTTCTGTGCGGAATCGCTGTTTCGCGTGCTATATCAGTGCATTTGCATGCAAGTATGCGAAATTGGAATAGAAACTCCGACCCGGCAAGCACGATCACAATTTATTCGAGCCTATGTCAGTTTCGACATTCTTCGTTTCAGAAGTGTATTTCTGTGCGGAATCGCTGTTTCGCGTGCTAGATCAGTGCATTTGTATGCAGATATGCGAAATTGGCACGGAAACTCCGACCCGGCAAGCACGATCACGATTTATTCGACGTTATGTCAGATTCGACGATTCTTCGTTTCAGAAGTGTATTTCTGTGCGGAATCGCTGTTTCGCGTGCTATATCAGTGCATTTGCAGGCAAGTATGCCAAATTGGAATAGAAACTCCGACACGGCAAGCACGATCACGATTTATTCGACGTTATGTCAGATTCGACGATTCTTCGTTTCAGAAGTGTATTTCTGTGCGGAATCGCTGTTTCGCGCGCTAGATCAGTGCATTTGCAGGCAAGTATGCCAAATTGGAATAGAAACTCTGACACGGCAAGCACGATCACGATTTATTCGACGTTATGTCAGATTCGACGATTCTTCGTTTCAGAAGTGTATTTCTGTGCGGAATCGCTGTTTCGCGTAGTAGATCAGTGCATTTGCAAGCAAGTATGCCAAATTGGAATAGAAACTCCGACCCGGCAAGCACGATCACGATTTATTCGAGCTTATGTCAGATTCGACGATTCTTTGTTTCAGAAGTGTATTTCTGTGCGGAATCGCTGTTTCGCGTGCTAGATCAGTGCATTTGTATGCAGATATGCGAAATTGGCACGGAAACTCCGATTCGGCAAGCACGATCACGATTTATTCGACGTTATGTCAGATTCGACGATTCTTCGTTTCAGAAGTGTATTTCTGTGCGGAATCGCTGTTTCGCATGTTAGATCAGTGCATTTGCATGCAAACATTCCAAATTGGCACAGAAACTCCGATCCGCACAAACACGATCACGATTTATTCGAGCTTATGTCAGATTCGACAATTCTTCGTTTCAGAAGTGTATTTCTGTGCGGAATCGCTGTTTCGCGCGCTAGATCAGTGCATTTGCAGGCAAGTATGCCAAATTGGAATAGAAACTCTGACACGGCAAGCACGATCACGATTTATTCGACGTTATGTCAGATTCGACGATTCTTCGTTTCAGAAGTGTATTTCTTTGCGGAATCGCTGTTTCGCGTGCTAGATCAGTGCATTTGCATGCAAATATGCGAAATTGGACAGAAACTCCGACCAGGCAAGCACGATCACAATTTATTCGAGCCTATGTCATATTCGACGATTCTTCGTTTCAGAAGTGTATTTCAGTGCGGAATCGCTGTTTCGCGTAGTAGATCAGTGCATTTGCAAGCAAGTATGCCAAATTGGAATAGAAACTCCGACCCGGCAAGCACGATCACGATTTATTCGAGCTTATGTCAGATTCGACGATTCTTTGTTTCAGAAGTGTATTTCTGTGCGGAATCGCTGTTTCGCGTGCTAGATCAGTGCATTTGTATGCAGATATGCGAAATTGGCACGGAAACTCCGATTCGGCAAGCACGATCACGATTTATTCGAGCTTATGTCAGATTCGACGATTCTTCGTTTCAGAAGTGTATTTCTGTGCGGAATCGCTGTTTCGCGTGCTATATCAGTGCATTTGCATGCAAGTATGCGAAATTTTAATAGAAACTCCGAGCCGGCAAGCACGATCACAATTTATTCGAGCTTATGTCAGATTCGACGATTCTTCGTTTCAGAAGTGTATTTCTGTGCGGAATCGCTGTTTCGCGTAGTAGATCAGTGCATTTGCAAGCAAGTATGCCAAATTGGAATAGAAACTCCGTCCCGGCAAGCACGATCACAATTTATTCGAGCTTATGTCAGATTCGACGATTCTTTGTTTCAGAAGTGTATTTCTGTGCGGAATCGCTGTTTCGCGTGCTAGATCAGTGCATTTGTATGCAGATATGCGAAATTGGCACGGAAACTCCGATTCGGCAAACACGATCATGATTTATTCGAGCTTATGTCAGATTCGACGATTCTTCGTTTCAGAAGTATATTTCTGTGCGGAATCGCTGTTTCGCGTGCTATATCAGTGCATTTGCATGCAAATATGCGAAATTGGCACGAAAACTCCGAATCGGCAAGGACGATCACGATTTATTCGAGCTCATGTCAGATTCGACAATTATTCGTTTCACAAATGAATTTCTGTGCGGAATCGCTGTTTCGCGTAGTAGATCAGTGCATTTGCAAGCAAGTATGCCAAATTGGAATAGAAACTCCGACCCGGCAAGCACGATCACGATTTATTCGAGCTTATGTCAGATTCGACGATTCTTTGTTTCAGAAGTGTATTTCTGTGCGGAATCGCTGTTTCGCGTGCTAGATCAGTGCATTTGTATGCAGATAAGCGAAATTGGCACGGAAACTCCGATTCGGCAAGCACGATCATGATTTATTCGAGCTTATGTCAGATTCGACGATTCTTCGTTTCAGAAGTGTATTTCTGTGCGGAATCGCTGTTTCGCGTGCTATATCAGTGCATTTGCATGCAAGTATGCGAAATTGGAATAGAAACTCCGACCCGGCAAGCACGATCACAATTTATTCGAGCCTATGTCAGTTTCGACATTCTTCGTTTCAGAAGTGTATTTCTGTGCGGAATCGCTGTTTCGCGTGCTAGATCAGTGCATTTGTATGCAGATATGCGAAATTGGCACGGAAACTCCGACCCGGCAAGCACGATCACGATTTATTCGACGTTATGTCAGATTCGACGATTCTTCGTTTCAGAAGTGTATTTCTGTGCGGAATCGCTGTTTCGCGTGCTATATCAGTGCATTTGCAGGCAAGTATGCCAAATTGGAATAGAAACTCCGACACGGCAAGCACGATCACGATTTATTCGACGTTATGTCAGATTCGACGATTCTTCGTTTCAGAAGTGTATTTCTGTGCGGAATCGCTGTTTCGCGCGCTAGATCAGTGCATTTGCAGGCAAGTATGCCAAATTGGAATAGAAACTCTGACACGGCAAGCACGATCACGATTTATTCGACGTTATGTCAGATTCGACGATTCTTCGTTTCAGAAGTGTATTTCTGTGCGGAATCGCTGTTTCGCGTAGTAGATCAGTGCATTTGCAAGCAAGTATGCCAAATTGGAATAGAAACTCCGACCCGGCAAGCACGATCACGATTTATTCGAGCTTATGTCAGATTCGACGATTCTTTGTTTCAGAAGTGTATTTCTGTGCGGAATCGCTGTTTCGCGTGCTAGATCAGTGCATTTGTATGCAGATATGCGAAATTGGCACGGAAACTCCGATTCGGCAAGCACGATCACGATTTATTCGACGTTATGTCAGATTCGACGATTCTTCGTTTCAGAAGTGTATTTCTGTGCGGAATCGCTGTTTCGCATGTTAGATCAGTGCATTTGCATGCAAACATTCCAAATTGGCACAGAAACTCCGATCCGCACAAACACGATCACGATTTATTCGAGCTTATGTCAGATTCGACAATTCTTCGTTTCAGAAGTGTATTTCTGTGCGGAATCGCTGTTTCGCGCGCTAGATCAGTGCATTTGCAGGCAAGTATGCCAAATTGGAATAGAAACTCTGACACGGCAAGCACGATCACGATTTATTCGACGTTATGTCAGATTCGACGATTCTTCGTTTCAGAAGTGTATTTCTTTGCGGAATCGCTGTTTCGCGTGCTAGATCAGTGCATTTGCATGCAAATATGCGAAATTGGACAGAAACTCCGACCAGGCAAGCACGATCACAATTTATTCGAGCCTATGTCATATTCGACGATTCTTCGTTTCAGAAGTGTATTTCAGTGCGGAATCGCTGTTTCGCGTAGTAGATCAGTGCATTTGCAAGCAAGTATGCCAAATTGGAATAGAAACTCCGACCCGGCAAGCACGATCACGATTTATTCGAGCTTATGTCAGATTCGACGATTCTTTGTTTCAGAAGTGTATTTCTGTGCGGAATCGCTGTTTCGCGTGCTAGATCAGTGCATTTGTATGCAGATATGCGAAATTGGCACGGAAACTCCGATTCGGCAAGCACGATCACGATTTATTCGAGCTTATGTCAGATTCGACGATTCTTCGTTTCAGAAGTGTATTTCTGTGCGGAATCGCTGTTTCGCGTGCTATATCAGTGCATTTGCATGCAAGTATGCGAAATTTTAATAGAAACTCCGAGCCGGCAAGCACGATCACAATTTATTCGAGCTTATGTCAGATTCGACGATTCTTCGTTTCAGAAGTGTATTTCTGTGCGGAATCGCTGTTTCGCGTAGTAGATCAGTGCATTTGCAAGCAAGTATGCCAAATTGGAATAGAAACTCCGTCCCGGCAAGCACGATCACAATTTATTCGAGCTTATGTCAGATTCGACGATTCTTTGTTTCAGAAGTGTATTTCTGTGCGGAATCGCTGTTTCGCGTGCTAGATCAGTGCATTTGTATGCAGATATGCGAAATTGGCACGGAAACTCCGATTCGGCAAACACGATCATGATTTATTCGAGCTTATGTCAGATTCGACGATTCTTCGTTTCAGAAGTATATTTCTGTGCGGAATCGCTGTTTCGCGTGCTATATCAGTGCATTTGCATGCAAATATGCGAAATTGGCACGAAAACTCCGAATCGGCAAGGACGATCACGATTTATTCGAGCTCATGTCAGATTCGACAATTATTCGTTTCACAAATGAATTTCTGTGCGGAATCGCTGTTTCGCGTAGTAGATCAGTGCATTTGCAAGCAAGTATGCCAAATTGGAATAGAAACTCCGACCCGGCAAGCACGATCACGATTTATTCGAGCTTATGTCAGATTCGACGATTCTTTGTTTCAGAAGTGTATTTCTGTGCGGAATCGCTGTTTCGCGTAGTAGATCAGTGCATTTGCAAGCAAGTATGCCAAATTGGAATAGAAACTCCGTCCCGGCAAGCACGATCACGATTTATTCGAGCTTATGTCAGATTCGACGATTCTTTGTTTCAGAAGTGTATTTCTGTGCGGAATCGCTGTTTCGCGTGCTAGATCAGTGCATTTGTATGCAGATTTGCGAAATTGGCACGGAAACTCCGATTCGGCAAGCACGATCACGATTTATTCGAGCTTATGTCAGATTCGACGATTCTTCGTTTCAGAAGTGTATTTCTTTGCGGAATCGCTGTTTCGCGTGCTATATCAGTGCATTTGCATGCAAGTATGCGAAATTTTAATAGAAACTCCGACCCGGCAAGCACGATCACAATTTATTCGAGCTTATGTCAGATTCGACGATTCTTCGTTTCAGAAGTGTATTTCTGTGCGGAATCGCTGTTTCGCTTGCTATATCAGTGCATTTGCATGCAAGTATGCGAAATTTTAATAGAAACTCCGACCCGGCAAGCACGATCACAATTTATTCGAGCCTATGTCAGTTTCGACATTCTTCGTTTCAGAAGTGTATTTCTGTGCGGAATCGCTGTTTCGCGTAGTAGATCAGTGCATTTGCAAGCAAGTATGCCAAATTGGAATAGAAACTCCGACCCGGCAAGCACGATCACGATTTATTCGAGCTTATGTCAGATTCGACGATTCTTTGTTTCAGAAGTGTATTTCTGTGCGGAATCGCTGTTTCGCGTGCTAGATCAGTGCATTTGTATGCAGATATGCGAAATTGGCACGGAAACTCCGATTCGGCAAGCACGATCACGATTTATTCGAGCTTATGTCAGATTCGACGATTCTTCGTTTCAGAAGTGTATTTCTGTGCGGAATCGCTGTTTCGCGTGCTATATCAGTGCATTTGCATGCAAGTATGCGAAATTTTAATAGAAACTCCGACCCGGCAAGCACGATCACAATTTATTCGAGCCTATGTCAGATTCGACGATTCTTTGTTTCAGAAGTGTATTTCTGTGCGGAATCGCTGTTTCGCGTGCTAGATCAGTGCATTTGTATGCAGATATGCGAAATTGGCACGGAAACTCCGTTTCGGCAGGCACGATCACGATTTATTCGAGCTTATGTCAGATTCGACGATTCTTCGTTTCAGAAGTGTATTTCTGTGCGGAATCGCTGTTTCGCGTGCTAGATCAGTGCATTTGCATGCAAATATGCGAAATTGGACAGAAACTCCGACCAGGCAAGCACGATCACAATTTATTCGAGCCTATGTCAGATTCGACGATTCTTCGTTTCAGAAGTGTATTTCTGTGCGGAATCGCTGTTTCGCATGTTAGATCAGTGCATTTGCATGCAAACATTCCAAATTGGCACAGAAACTCCGATCCGCACAAACACGATCACGATTTATTCGAGCTTATGTCAGATTCGACGATTCTTCGTTTCAGAAGTGTATTTCTGTGCGGAATCGCTGTTTCGCGCGCTAGATCAGTGCATTTGCATGCAAGTATGGCAAATTGGAATAGAAACTCCGACCGGCAATCACGATCACGATTTATTCGAGCTTATGTCAGATTCGACGATTCTTCGTTTCAGAAGTGTATTTCTGTGCGGAATCGCTGTTTCGCGCGCTAGATCAGTGCATTTGCAGGCAAGTATGCCAAATTGGAATAGAAACTCCGACACGGCAAGCACGATCACGATTTATTCGACGTTATGTCAGGTTCGACGATTCTTCGTTTCAGAAGTGTATTTCTGTGCGGAATCGCTGTTTCGCGTGCTAGATCAGTGCATTTGCATGCAAAAATGCGAAATTGGACAGAAACTCCGACCAGGCAAGCACGATCACAATTTATTCGAGCCTATGTCAGATTCGACGATTCTTCGTTTCAGAAGTGTATTTCAGTTCGGAATCGCTGTTTCGCGGGCTATATCAGTGCATTTGCATGCAAATATGCGAAATTGGCACGAAAACTCCGATTCGGCAAGCACGATCACGATTTATTCGAGCTTATGTCAGATTCGACAATTATTCGTTTCACAAATGAATTTCTGTGCGGAATCGCTGTTTAGCGTGCTAGATCAGTGCATTTGTATTCAAATATGCGAAATTGGCACGGAAACTCCGATTCGGCAAGCACGACCACGATTTATTCGAGATTATGTCAGATTCGACGATTCTTCGTTTGAGAAGTGTATTTCTGTGCGGAATCGCTGTTTCGCGCGCTAGATCAGTGCATTTGCATGCAAATATACGAAATTGGCACGAAAACTCCGATTCGGCAAGCACGATCACGATTTATTCGAGCTTATGTCAGATTCGACGATTATTTGTTTCACAAATGAATTTCTGTGCGGAATCGCTGTTCCGCGTAGTAGATCAGTGCATTTGCATGCAAACATGCCAAATTGGCACAGAAACTCCGACCCGTCAAGCACGATCACAATTTATTCGAGCCTATGTCAGATTCGACGATTCTTCGTTTCAGAAGTGTATTTCTGTGCGGAATCGCTGTTTCGCGTGCTAGATCAGTGCATTTGTATGCAGATATGCGAAATTGGCACGGAAACTCCGATTTGGCAAGCACGATCACGATTTATTCGAGCTTATGTCAGATTCGACGATTCTTTGTTTCAGAAGTGTATTTCTGTGCGGAATCGCTGTTTCGCGTGCTAGATCAGTGCATTTGTATGCAGATTTGCGAAATTGGCACGGAAACTCCGATTCGGCAAGCACGATCACGATTTATTCGAGCTTATGTCAGATTCGACGATTCTTCGTTTCAGAAGTGTATTTCTGTGCGGAATCGCTGTTTCGCGTGCTATATCAGTGCATTTGCATGCAAGTATGCGAAATTTTAATAGAAACTCCGAGCCGGCAAGCACGATTACAATTTATTCGAGCTTATGTCAGTTTCGACATTCTTCGTTTCAGAAGTGTATTTCTGTGCGGAATCGCTGTTTCGCTTGCTAGATCAGTGCATTTGCATGCAAGTATGACAAATTGGAATAGAAACTCCGACCGGCAATCACGATCACGATTTATTCGAGCTTAAGTCAGATTCGACGATTATTCGTTTCACAAATGAATTTCTGTACGGAATCGCTGTTTAGCGTGCTAGATCAGTGCATTTGTATTCAAATATGCGAAATTGGCACGGAAACTCCGATTCGGCAAGCACGACCACGATTTATTCGAGATTATGTCAGATTCGACGATTCTTCGTTTGAGAAGTGTATTTCTGTGCGGAATCGCTGTTTCGCGCGCTAGATCAGTGCATTTGCATGCAAATATACGAAATTGGCACGAAAACTCCGATTCGGCAAGCACGATCACGATTTATTCGAGCTTATGTCAGATTCGACGATTATTTGTTTCACAAATGAATTTCTGTGCGGAATCGCTGTTCCGCGTAGTAGATCAGTGCATTTGCATGCAAACATGCCAAATTGGCACAGAAACTCCGACCCGTCAAGCACGATCACAATTTATTCGAGCCTATGTCAGATTCGACGATTCTTCGTTTCAGAAGTGTATTTCTGTGCGGAATCGCTGTTTCGCGCGCTAGATCAGTGCATTGCATGCAAATATGCGAAATTGGCACGAAAACTCCGATTCGGCAAGCACGATCACGATTTATTCGAGATTATGTCAGATTCGACGATTATTTGTTTCACAAATGAATTTCTGTGCGGAATCGCCGTTTCGCGTGCTAGATCAGTGCATTTGTATGCAGATATGCGAAATTGGCACGGAAACTCCGATTCGGCAAGCACGATCACGATTTATTCGGCGTTATGTCAGATTCGACGATTCTTCGTTTCAGAAGTGTATTTCTGTGCGGAATCGCTGTTTCGCATGTTAGATCAGTGCATTTGCATGCAAACATTCCAAATTGGCACAGAAACTCCGATCCGCACAAACACGATCACGATTTATTCGAGCTTATGTCAGATTCGACAATTCTTCGTTTCAGAAGTGTATTTCTGTGCGGAATCGCTGTTTCGCGCGCTAGATCAGTGCATTTGCATGCAAGTATGACAAATTGGAATAGAAACTCCGACCCGGCAAGCACGATCACGATTTATTCGAGCTTATGTCAGATTCGACGATTCTTTGTTTCAGAAGTGTATTTCTGTGCGGAATCGCTGTTTCGCGTGCTAGATCAGTGCATTTGTATGCAGATATGCGAAATTGGCACGGAAACTCCGATTCGGCAAGCACGATCATGATTTATTCGAGCTTATGTCAGATTCGACGATTCTTCGTTTCAGAAGTGTATTTCTGTGCGGAATCGCTGTTTCGCGTGCTATATCAGTGCATTTGCATGCAAATATGCGAAATTGGCACGAAAACTCCGATGCGGCAAGGACGATCACGATTTATTCGAGCTCATGTCAGATTCGACAATTATTCGTTTCACAAATGAATTTCTGTGCGGAATCGCTGTTCCGCGTAGTAGATCAGTGCATTTGCAAGCAAGTATGCCAAATTGGAATAGAAACTCCGACCCGGCAAGCACGATCACGATTTATTCGAGCTTATGTCAGATTCGACGATTCTTCGTTTCAGAAGTGTATTTCTGTGCGGAATCGCTGTTTCGCGTGCTATATCAGTGCATTTGCATGCAAGTATGCGAAATTTTAATAGAAACTCCGAGCCGGCAAGCACGATCACAATTTATTCGAGCTTATGTCAGATTCGACGATTCTTCGTTTCAGAAGTGTATTTCTGTGCGGAATCGCTGTTTCGCTTGCTATATCAGTGAATTTGCATGCAAGTATGCGAAATTTTAATAGAAACTCCGACCCGGCAAGCACGATCACAATTTATTCGAGCCTATGTCAGTTTCGACATTCTTCGTTTCAGAAGTGTATTTCTGTGCGGAATCGCTGTTTCGCGTAGTAGATCAGTGCATTTGCAAGCAAGTATGCCAAATTGGAATAGAAACTCCGACCCGGCAAGCACGATCACGATTTATTCGAGCTTATGTCAGATTCGACGATTCTTTGTTTCAGAAGTGTATTTCTGTGCGGAATCGCTGTTTCGCGTGCTAGATCAGTGCATTTGTATACAGATATGCGAAATTGGCACGGAAACTCCGATTCGGCAAACACGATCATGATTTATTCGTGCTTATGTCAGATTCGACGATTCTTCGTTTCAGAAGTGTATTTCTGTGCGGAATCGCTGTTTCGCTTGCTAGATCAGTGCATTTGCATGCAAGTATGACAAATTGGAATAGAAACTCCGACCGGCAATCACGATCACGATTTATTCGAGCTTAAGTCAGATTCGACGATTATTCGTTTCACAAATGAATTTCTGTACGGAATCGCTGTTTAGCGTGCTAGATCAGTGCATTTGTATTCAAATATGCGAAATTGGCACGGAAACTCCGATTCGGCAAGCACGACCACGATTTATTCGAGATTATGTCAGATTCGACGATTCTTCGTTTGAGAAGTGTATTTCTGTGCGGAATCGCTGTTTCGCGCGCTAGATCAGTGCATTTGCATGCAAATATACGAAATTGGCACGAAAACTCCGATTCGGCAAGCACGATCACGATTTATTCGAGCTTATGTCAGATTCGACGATTATTTGTTTCACAAATGAATTTCTGTGCGGAATCGCTGTTCCGCGTAGTAGATCAGTGCATTTGCATGCAAACATGCCAAATTGGCACAGAAACTCCGACCCGTCAAGCACGATCACAATTTATTCGAGCCTATGTCAGATTCGACGATTCTTCGTTTCAGAAGTGTATTTCTGTGCGGAATCGCTGTTTCGCGTGCTAGATCAGTGCATTTGTATGCAGATATGCGAAATTGGCACGGAAACTCCGATTTGGCAAGCACGATCACGATTTATTCGAGCTTATGTCAGATTCGACGATTCTTCGTTTCAGAAGTGTATTTCTGTGCGGAATCGCTGTTTCGCGTGCTATATCAGTGCATTTGCATGCAAGTATGCGAAATTGGAATTGAAACTCCGACCCGGCAAGCACGATCACAATTTATTCGAGCCTATGTCAGATTCGACGATTATTCGTTTCACAAATGAATTTCTGTACGGAATCGCTGTTTAGCGAGCTAGATCAGTGCATTTGTATTCAAATATGCGAAATTGGCACGGAAACTCCGATTCGGCAAGCACGACCACGATTTATTCGAGATTATGTCAGATTCGACGATTCTTCGTTTGAGAAGTGTATTTCTGTGCGGAATCGCTGTTTCGCGCGCTAGATCAGTGCATTGCATGCAAATATGCGAAATTGGCACGAAAACTCCGATTCGGCAAGCACGATCACGATTTATTCGAGATTATGTCAGATTCGACGATTATTTGTTTCACAAATGAATTTCTGTGCGGAATCGCCGTTTCGCGTGCTAGATCAGTGCATTTGTATGCAGATATGCGAAATTGGCACGGAAACTCCGATTCGGCAAGCACGATCACGATTTATTCGGCGTTATGTCAGATTCGACGATTCTTCGTTTCAGAAGTGTATTTCTGTGCGGAATCGCTGTTTCGCATGTTAGATCAGTGCATTTGCATGCAAACATTCCAAATTGGCACAGAAACTCCGATCCGCACAAACACGATCACGATTTATTCGAGCTTATGTCAGATTCGACAATTCTTCGTTTCAGAAGTGTATTTCTGTGCGGAATCGCTGTTTCGCGCGCTAGATCAGTGCATTTGCATGCAAGTATGACAAATTGGAATAGAAACTCCGACCCGGCAAGCACGATCACGATTTATTCGAGCTTATGTCAGATTCGACGATTCTTTGTTTCAGAAGTGTATTTCTGTGCGGAATCGCTGTTTCGCGTGCTAGATCAGTGCATTTGTATGCAGATATGCGAAATTGGCACGGAAACTCCGATTCGGCAAGCACGATCATGATTTATTCGAGCTTATGTCAGATTCGACGATTCTTCGTTTCAGAAGTGTATTTCTGTGCGGAATCGCTGTTTCGCGTGCTATATCAGTGCATTTGCATGCAAATATGCGAAATTGGCACGAAAACTCCGATGCGGCAAGGACGATCACGATTTATTCGAGCTCATGTCAGATTCGACAATTATTCGTTTCACAAATGAATTTCTGTGCGGAATCGCTGTTCCGCGTAGTAGATCAGTGCATTTGCAAGCAAGTATGCCAAATTGGAATAGAAACTCCGACCCGGCAAGCACGATCACGATTTATTCGAGCTTATGTCAGATTCGACGATTCTTCGTTTCAGAAGTGTATTTCTGTGCGGAATCGCTGTTTCGCGTGCTATATCAGTGCATTTGCATGCAAGTATGCGAAATTTTAATAGAAACTCCGAGCCGGCAAGCACGATCACAATTTATTCGAGCTTATGTCAGATTCGACGATTCTTCGTTTCAGAAGTGTATTTCTGTGCGGAATCGCTGTTTCGCTTGCT
Source organism: Lasioglossum baleicum (assembly GCF_051020765.1). Lineage (NCBI taxonomy): Eukaryota > Metazoa > Arthropoda > Insecta > Hymenoptera > Halictidae > Lasioglossum > Lasioglossum baleicum. The sequence goes on from NW_027469093.1 coordinate 1,538,514, forward strand.
ATATCAGTGAATTTGCATGCAAGTATGCGAAATTTTAATAGAAACTCCGACCCGGCAAGCACGATCACAATTTATTCGAGCCTATGTCAGTTTCGACATTCTTCGTTTCAGAAGTGTATTTCTGTGCGGAATCGCTGTTTCGCGTAGTAGATCAGTGCATTTGCAAGCAAGTATGCCAAATTGGAATAGAAACTCCGACCCGGCAAGCACGATCACGATTTATTCGAGCTTATGTCAGATTCGACGATTCTTTGTTTCAGAAGTGTATTTCTGTGCGGAATCGCTGTTTCGCGTGCTAGATCAGTGCATTTGTATACAGATATGCGAAATTGGCACGGAAACTCCGATTCGGCAAACACGATCATGATTTATTCGTGCTTATGTCAGATTCGACGATTCTTCGTTTCAGAAGTATATTTCTGTGCGGAATCGCTGTTTCGCGTGCTATATCAGTGCATTTGCATGCAAATATGCGAAATTGGCACGAAAACTCCGATTCGGCAAGGACGATCACGATTTATTCGAGCTCATGTCAGATTCGACAATTATTCGTTTCACAAATGAATTTCTGTGCGGAATCGCTGTTTCGCGTAGTAGATCAGTGCATTTGCAAGCAAGTATGCCAAATTGGAATAGAAACTCCGACCCGGCAAGCACGATCACGATTTATTCGAGCTTATGTCAGATTCGACGATTCTTTGTTTCAGAAGTGTATTTCTGTGCGGAATCGCTGTTTCGCGTAGTAGATCAGTGCATTTGCAAGCAAGTATGCCAAATTGGAATAGAAACTCCGTCCCGGCAAGCACGATCACAATTTATTCGAGCTTATGTCAGATTCGACGATTCTTTGTTTCAGAAGTGTATTTCTGTGCGGAATCGCTGTTTCGCGTGCTAGATCAGTGCATTTGTATGCAGATTTGCGAAATTGGCACGGAAACTCCGATTCGGCAAGCACGATCACGATTTATTCGAGCTTATGTCAGATTCGACGATTCTTCGTTTCAGAAGTGTATTTCTTTGCGGAATCGCTGTTTCGCGTGCTATATCAGTGCATTTGCATGCAAGTATGCGAAATTTTAATAGAAACTCCGACCCGGCAAGCACGATCACAATTTATTCGAGCTTATGTCAGATTCGACGATTCTTCGTTTCAGAAGTGTATTTCTGTGCGGAATCGCTGTTTCGCTTGCTATATCAGTGCATTTGCATGCAAGTATGCGAAATTTTAATAGAAACTCCGACCCGGCAAGCACGATCACAATTTATTCGAGCCTATGTCAGTTTCGACATTCTTCGTTTCAGAAGTGTATTTCTGTGCGGAATCGCTGTTTCGCGTAGTAGATCAGTGCATTTGCAAGCAAGTATGCCAAATTGGAATAGAAACTCCGACCCGGCAAGCACGATCACAATTTATTCGAGCCTATGTCAGATTCGACGATTCTTCGTTTCAGAAGTGTATTTCTGTGCGGAATCGCTGTTTCGCATGTTAGATCAGTGCATTTGCATGCAAACATTCCAAATTGGCACAGAAACTCCGATCCGCACAAACACGATCACGATTTATTCGAGCTTATGTCAGATTCGACGATTCTTCGTTTCAGAAGTGTATTTCTGTGCGGAATCGCTGTTTCGCGCGCTAGATCAGTGCATTTGCATGCAAGTATGGCAAATTGGAATAGAAACTCCGACCGGCAATCCCGATCACGATTTATTCGAGCTTATGTCAGATTCGACGATTCTTCGTTTCAGAAGTGTATTTCTGTGCGGAATCGCTGTTTCGCGGGCTAGATCAGTGCATTTGCAGGCAAGTATGCCAAATTGGAATAGAAACTCCGACACGGCAAGCACGATCACGATTTATTCGACGTTATGTCAGATTCGACGATTCTTCGTTTCAGAAGTGTATTTCTGTGCGGAATCGCTGTTTCGCGTGCTAGATCAGTGCATTTGCATGCAAATATGCGAAATTGGACAGAAACTCCGACCAGGCAAGCACGATCACAATTTATTCGAGCCTATGTCAGATTCGACGATTCTTAGTTTCAGAAGTGTATTTCAGTGCGGAATCGCTGTTTCGCGTGCTAGATCAGTGCATTTGCATGCAAATATGCGAAATTGGCACGAAAACTCCGATTCGGCAAGCACGATCACTATTTATGCGAGCTTATGTCAGATTCGACAATTATTCGTTTCACAAATGAATTTCTGTGCGGAATCGCTGTTTCGCGTAGTAGATCAGTGCATTTGCAAGCAAGTATGCCAAATTGGAATGGAAACTCCGACCCGGCAAGCACGATCACGATTTATTCGAGCTTATGTCAGATTCGACGATTCTTTGTTTCAGAAGTGTATTTCTGTGCGGAATCGCTGTTTCGCGTGCTAGATCAGTGCATTTGTATGCAGATATGCGAAATTGGCACGGAAACTCCGATTCGGCAAGCACGATCATGATTTATTCGAGCTTATGTCAGATTCGACGATTCTTCGATTCAGAAGTGTATTTCTGTGCGGAATCGCTGTTTCGCGTGCTATATCAGTGCATTTGCATGCAAGTATGCGAAATTGGAATAGAAACTCCGACCCGGCAAGCACGATCACAATTTATTCGAGCCTATGTCAGTTTCGACATTCTTCGTTTCAGAAGTGTATTTCTGTGCGGAATCGCTGTTTCGCGTGCTAGATCAGTGCATTTGTATGCAGATATGCGAAATTGGCACGGAAACTCCGATTTGGCAAGCACGATCACGATTTATTCGAGCTTATGTCAGATTCGACGTTTCTTCGTTTCAGAAGTGTATTTCTGTGCGGAATCGCTGTTTCGCGTGCTATATCAGTGCATTTGCATGCAAGTATGCGAAATTGGAATTGAAACTCCGACCCGGCAAGCACGATCACGATTTATTCGACGTTATGTCAGATTCGACGATTCTTCGTTTCAGAAGTGTATTTCTGTGCGGAATCGCTGTTTCGCGTGCTATATCAGTGCATTTGCAGGCAAGTATGCCAAATTGGAATAGAAACTCCGACACGGCAAGCACGATCACGATTTATTCGACGTTATGTCAGATTCGACGATTCTTCGTTTCAGAAGTGTATTTCTGTGCGGAATCGCTGTTTCGCGCGCTAGATCAGTGCATTTGCAGGGAAGTATGCCAAATTGGAATAGAAACTCTGACACGGCAAGCACGATCACGATTTATTCGACGTTATGTCAGATTCGACGATTCTTCGTTTCAGAAGTGTATTTCTGTGCGGAATCGCTGTTTCGCGTGCTAGATCAGTGCATTTGCATGCAAATATGCGAAATTGGACAGAAACTCCGACCAGGCAAGCACGATCACAATTTATTCGAGCCTATGTCATATTCGACGATTCTTCGTTTCAGAAGTGTATTTCAGTGCGGAATCGCTGTTTCGCGTAGTAGATCAGTGCATTTGCAAGCAAGTATGCCAAATTGGAATAGAAACTCCGACCCGGCAAGCACGATCATGATTTATTCGAGCTTATGTCAGATTCGACGATTCTTTGTTTCAGAAGTGTATTTCTGTGCGGAATCGCTGTTTCGCGTGCTAGATCAGTGCATTTGTATGCAGATATGCGAAATTGGCACGGAAACTCCGATTCGGCAAGCACGATCACGATTTATTCGACGTTATGTCAGATTCGACGATTCTTCGTTTCAGAAGTGTATTTCTGTGCGGAATCGCTGTTTCGCGTGCTATATCAGTGCATTTGCAGGCAAGTATGCCAAATTGGAATAGAAGCTCCGACACGGCAAGCACGATCACGATTTATTCGACGTTATGTCAGATTCGACGATTCTTCGTTTCAGAAGTGTATTTCTGTGCGGAATCGCTGTTTCGCGTGCTAGATCAGTGCATTTGCATGCAAATATGCGAAATTGGACAGAAACTCCGACCAGGCAAGCACGATCACAATTTATTCGAGCCTATGTCAGATTCGACGATTCTTCGTTTCAGAAGTGTATTTCTGTGCGGAATCGCTGTTTCGCATGTTAGATCAGTGCATTTGCATGCAAACATTCCAAATTGGCACAGAAACTCCGATCCGCACAAACACGATCACGATTTATTCGAGCTTATGTCAGATTCGACAATTCTTCGTTTCAGAAGTGTATTTCTGTGCGGAATCGCTGTTTCGCGCGCTAGATCAGTGCATTTGCATGCAAGTATGACAAATTGGAATAGAAACTCCGACCGGCAATCACGATCACGATTTATTCGAGCTTATGTCAGATTCGACGATTCTTCGTTTCAGAAGTGTATTTCTGTGCGGAATCGCTGTTTCGCGCGCTAGATCAGTGCATTTGCAGGCAAGTATGCCAAATTGGAATAGAAACTCTGACACGGCAAGCACGATCACGATTTATTCGACGTTATGTCAGATTCGACGATTCTTCGTTTCAGAAGTGTATTTCTTTGCGGAATCGCTGTTTCGCGTGCTAGATCAGTGCATTTGCATGCAAATATGCGAAATTGGACAGAAACTCCGACCAGGCAAGCACGATCACAATTTATTCGAGCCTATGTCATATTCGACGATTCTTCGTTTCAGAAGTGTATTTCAGTGCGGAATCGCTGTTTCGCGTAGTAGATCAGTGCATTTGCAAGCAAGTATGCCAAATTGGAATAGAAACTCCGACCCGGCAAGCACGATCACGATTTATTCGAGCTTATGTCAGATTCGACGATTCTTCGTTTCAGAAGTGTATTTCTGTGCGGAATCGCTGTTTCGCGGGCTAGATCAGTGCATTTGCAGGCAAGTATGCCAAATTGGAATAGAAACTCCGACACGGCAAGCACGATCACGATTTATTCGACGTTATGTCAGATTCGACGATTCTTCGTTTCAGAAGTGTATTTCTGTGCGGAATCGCTGTTTCGCGTGCTAGATCAGTGCATTTGCATGCAAATATGCGAAATTGGACAGAAACTCCGACCAGGCAAGCACGATCACAATTTATTCGAGCCTATGTCAGATTCGACGATTCTTAGTTTCAGAAGTGTATTTCAGTGCGGAATCGCTGTTTCGCGTGCTAGATCAGTGCATTTGCATGCAAATATGCGAAATTGGCACGAAAACTCCGATTCGGCAAGCACGATCACTATTTATGCGAGCTTATGTCAGATTCGACAATTATTCGTTTCACAAATGAATTTCTGTGCGGAATCGCTGTTTCGCGTAGTAGATCAGTGCATTTGCAAGCAAGTATGCCAAATTGGAATAGAAACTCCGACCCGGCAAGCACGATCACGATTTATTCGAGCTTATGTCAGATTCGACGATTCTTTGTTTCAGAAGTGTATTTCTGTGCGGAATCGCTGTTTCGCTTGCTATATCAGTGCATTTGCATGCAAGTATGCGAAATTTTAATAGAAACTCCGACCCGGCAAGCACGATCACAATTTATTCGAGCCTATGTCAGTTTCGACATTCTTCGTTTCAGAAGTGTATTTCTGTGCGGAATCGCTGTTTCGCGTAGTAGATCAGTGCATTTGCAAGCAAGTATGCCAAATTGGAATAGAAACTCCGACCCGGCAAGCACGATCACGATTTATTCGAGCTTATGTCAGATTCGACGATTCTTTGTTTCAGAAGTGTATTTCTGTGCGGAATCGCTGTTTCGCGTGCTAGATCAGTGCATTTGTATGCAGATATGCGAAATTGGCACGGAAACTCCGATTCGGCAAGCACGATCACGATTTATTCGAGCTTATGTCAGATTCGACGATTCTTCGTTTCAGAAGTGTATCTCTGTGCGGAATCGCTGTTTCGCGTGCTATATCAGTGCATTTGCATGCAAGTATGCGAAATTTTAATAGAAACTCCGACCCGGCAAGCACGATCACAATTTATTCGAGCCTATGTCAGATTCGACGATTCTTCGTTTCAGAAGTGTATTTCTGTGCGGAATCGCTGTTTCGCATGTTAGATCAGTGCATTTGCATGCAAACATTCCAAATTGGCACAGAAACTCCGATCCGCACAAACACGATCACGATTTATTCGAGCTTATGTCAGATTCGACGATTCTTCGTTTCAGAAGTGTATTTCTGTGCGGAATCGCTGTTTCGCGCGCTAGATCAGTGCATTTGCATGCAAGTATGGCAAATTGGAATAGAAACTCCGACCGGCAATCCCGATCACGATTTATTCGAGCTTATGTCAGATTCGACGATTCTTCGTTTCAGAAGTGTATTTCTGTGCGGAATCGCTGTTTCGCGGGCTAGATCAGTGCATTTGCAGGCAAGTATGCCAAATTGGAATAGAAACTCCGACACGGCAAGCACGATCACGATTTATTCGACGTTATGTCAGATTCGACGATTCTTCGTTTCAGAAGTGTATTTCTGTGCGGAATCGCTGTTTCGCGTGCTAGATCAGTGCATTTGCATGCAAATATGCGAAATTGGACAGAAACTCCGACCAGGCAAGCACGATCACAATTTATTCGAGCCTATGTCAGATTCGACGATTCTTAGTTTCAGAAGTGTATTTCAGTGCGGAATCGCTGTTTCGCGTGCTAGATCAGTGCATTTGCATGCAAATATGCGAAATTGGCACGAAAACTCCGATTCGGCAAGCACGATCACTATTTATGCGAGCTTATGTCAGATTCGACAATTATTCGTTTCACAAATGAATTTCTGTGCGGAATCGCTGTTTCGCGTAGTAGATCAGTGCATTTGCAAGCAAGTATGCCAAATTGGAATGGAAACTCCGACCCGGCAAGCACGATCACGATTTATTCGAGCTTATGTCAGATTCGACGATTCTTTGTTTCAGAAGTGTATTTCTGTGCGGAATCGCTGTTTCGCGTGCTAGATCAGTGCATTTGTATGCAGATATGCGAAATTGGCACGGAAACTCCGATTCGGCAAGCACGATCATGATTTATTCGAGCTTATGTCAGATTCGACGATTCTTCGTTTCAGAAGTGTATTTCTGTGCGGAATCGCTGTTTCGCGTGCTATATCAGTGCATTTGCATGCAAGTATGCGAAATTGGAATAGAAACTCCGACCCGGCAAGCACGATCACAATTTATTCGAGCCTATGTCAGTTTCGACATTCTTCGTTTCAGAAGTGTATTTCTGTGCGGAATCGCTGTTTCGCGTGCTAGATCAGTGCATTTGTATGCAGATATGCGAAATTGGCACGGAAACTCCGATTTGGCAAGCACGATCACGATTTATTCGAGCTTATGTCAGATTCGACGTTTCTTCGTTTCAGAAGTGTATTTCTGTGCGGAATCGCTGTTTCGCGTGCTATATCAGTGCATTTGCATGCAAGTATGCGAAATTGGAATTGAAACTCCGACCCGGCAAGCACGATCACGATTTATTCGACGTTATGTCAGATTCGACGATTCTTCGTTTCAGAAGTGTATTTCTGTGCGGAATCGCTGTTTCGCGTGCTATATCAGTGCATTTGCAGGCAAGTATGCCAAATTGGAATAGAAACTCCGACACGGCAAGCACGATCACGATTTATTCGACGTTATGTCAGATTCGACGATTCTTCGTTTCAGAAGTGTATTTCTGTGCGGAATCGCTGTTTCGCGCGCTAGATCAGTGCATTTGCAGGCAAGTATGCCAAATTGGAATAGAAACTCTGACACGGCAAGCACGATCACGATTTATTCGACGTTATGTCAGATTCGACGATTCTTCGTTTCAGAAGTGTATTTCTGTGCGGAATCGCTGTTTCGCGTGCTAGATCAGTGCATTTGCATGCAAATATGCGAAATTGGACAGAAACTCCGACCAGGCAAGCACGATCACAATTTATTCGAGCCTATGTCATATTCGACGATTCTTCGTTTCAGAAGTGTATTTCAGTGCGGAATCGCTGTTTCGCGTAGTAGATCAGTGCATTTGCAAGCAAGTATGCCAAATTGGAATAGAAACTCCGACCCGGCAAGCACGATCATGATTTATTCGAGCTTATGTCAGATTCGACGATTCTTTGTTTCAGAAGTGTATTTCTGTGCGGAATCGCTGTTTCGCGTGCTAGATCAGTGCATTTGTATGCAGATATGCGAAATTGGCACGGAAACTCCGATTCGGCAAGCACGATCACGATTTATTCGACGTTATGTCAGATTCGACGATTCTTCGTTTCAGAAGTGTATTTCTGTGCGGAATCGCTGTTTCGCGTGCTAGATCAGTGCATTTGCATGCAAATATGCGAAATTGGACAGAAACTCCGACCAGGCAAGCACGATCACAATTTATTCGAGCCTATGTCAGATTCGACGATTCTTCGTTTCAGAAGTGTATTTCTGTGCGGAATCGCTGTTTCGCATGTTAGATCAGTGCATTTGCATGCAAACATTCCAAATTGGCACAGAAACTCCGATCCGCACAAACACGATCACGATTTATTCGAGCTTATGTCAGATTCGACAATTCTTCGTTTCAGAAGTGTATTTCTGTGCGGAATCGCTGTTTCGCGCGCTAGATCAGTGCATTTGCATGCAAGTATGACAAATTGGAATAGAAACTCCGACCGGCAATCACGATCACGATTTATTCGAGCTTATGTCAGATTCGACGATTCTTCGTTTCAGAAGTGTATTTCTGTGCGGAATCGCTGTTTCGCGCGCTAGATCAGTGCATTTGCAGGCAAGTATGCCAAATTGGAATAGAAACTCTGACACGGCAAGCACGATCACGATTTATTCGACGTTATGTCAGATTCGACGATTCTTCGTTTCAGAAGTGTATTTCTTTGCGGAATCGCTGTTTCGCGTGCTAGATCAGTGCATTTGCATGCAAATATGCGAAATTGGACAGAAACTCCGACCAGGCAAGCACGATCACAATTTATTCGAGCCTATGTCATATTCGACGATTCTTCGTTTCAGAAGTGTATTTCAGTGCGGAATCGCTGTTTCGCGTAGTAGATCAGTGCATTTGCAAGCAAGTATGCCAAATTGGAATTGAAACTCCGACCCGGCAAGCACGATCACGATTTATTCGAGCTTATGTCAGATTCGACGATTCTTCGTTTCAGAAGTGTATTTCTGTGCGGAATCGCTGTTTCGCGGGCTAGATCAGTGCATTTGCAGGCAAGTATGCCAAATTGGAATAGAAACTCCGACACGGCAAGCACGATCACGATTTATTCGACGTTATGTCAGATTCGACGATTCTTCGTTTCAGAAGTGTATTTCTGTGCGGAATCGCTGTTTCGCGCGCTAGATCAGTGCATTTGCAGGCAAGTATGCCAAATTGGAATAGAAACTCTGACACGGCAAGCACGATCACGATTTATTCGACGTTATGTCAGATTCGACGATTCTTCGTTTCAGAAGTGTATTTCTGTGCGGAATCGCTGTTTCGCGTGCTAGATCAGTGCATTTGCATGCAAATATGCGAAATTGGACAGAAACTCCGACCAGGCAAGCACGATCACAATTTATTCGAGCCTATGTCATATTCGACGATTCTTCGTTTCAGAAGTGTATTTCAGTGCGGAATCGCTGTTTCGCGTAGTAGATCAGTGCATTTGCAAGCAAGTATGCCAAATTGGAATAGAAACTCCGACCCGGCAAGCACGATCATGATTTATTCGAGCTTATGTCAGATTCGACGATTCTTTGTTTCAGAAGTGTATTTCTGTGCGGAATCGCTGTTTCGCGTGCTAGATCAGTGCATTTGTATGCAGATATGCGAAATTGGCACGGAAACTCCGATTCGGCAAGCACGATCACGATTTATTCGACGTTATGTCAGATTCGACGATTCTTCGTTTCAGAAGTGTATTTCTGTGCGGAATCGCTGTTTCGCGTGCTAGATCAGTGCATTTGCATGCAAATATGCGAAATTGGACAGAAACTCCGACCAGGCAAGCACGATCACAATTTATTCGAGCCTATGTCAGATTCGACGATTCTTCGTTTCAGAAGTGTATTTCTGTGCGGAATCGCTGTTTCGCATGTTAGATCAGTGCATTTGCATGCAAACATTCCAAATTGGCACAGAAACTCCGATCCGCACAAACACGATCACGATTTATTCGAGCTTATGTCAGATTCGACAATTCTTCGTTTCAGAAGTGTATTTCTGTGCGGAATCGCTGTTTCGCGCGCTAGATCAGTGCATTTGCATGCAAGTATGACAAATTGGAATAGAAACTCCGACCGGCAATCACGATCACGATTTATTCGAGCTTATGTCAGATTCGACGATTCTTCGTTTCAGAAGTGTATTTCTGTGCGGAATCGCTGTTTCGCGCGCTAGATCAGTGCATTTGCAGGCAAGTATGCCAAATTGGAATAGAAACTCTGACACGGCAAGCACGATCACGATTTATTCGACGTTATGTCAGATTCGACGATTCTTCGTTTCAGAAGTGTATTTCTTTGCGGAATCGCTGTTTCGCGTGCTAGATCAGTGCATTTGCATGCAAATATGCGAAATTGGACAGAAACTCCGACCAGGCAAGCACGATCACAATTTATTCGAGCCTATGTCATATTCGACGATTCTTCGTTTCAGAAGTGTATTTCAGTGCGGAATCGCTGTTTCGCGTAGTAGATCAGTGCATTTGCAAGCAAGTATGCCAAATTGGAATTGAAACTCCGACCCGGCAAGCACGATCACGATTTATTCGAGCTTATGTCAGATTCGACGATTCTTCGTTTCAGAAGTGTATTTCTGTGCGGAATCGCTGTTTCGCGGGCTAGATCAGTGCATTTGCAGGCAAGTATGCCAAATTGGAATAGAAACTCCGACACGGCAAGCACGATCACGATTTATTCGACGTTATGTCAGATTCGGTACGATTCTTCGTTTCAGAAGTGTATTTCTGTGCGGAATCGCTGTTTCGCGTGCTAGATCAGTGCATTTGCATGCAAATATGCGAAATTGGACAGAAACTCCGACCAGGCAAGCACGATCACAATTTATTCGAGCCTATGTCAGATTCGACGATTCTTAGTTTCAGAAGTGTATTTCAGTGCGGAATCGCTGTCTCGCGTGCTAGATCAGTGCATTTGCATGCAAATATGCGAAATTGGCACGAAAACTCCGATTCGGCAAGCACGATCACTATTTATGCGAGCTTATGTCAGATTCGACAATTATTCGTTTCACAAATGAATTTCTGTGCGGAATCGCTGTTTCGCGTAGTAGATCAGTGCATTTGCAAGCAAGTATGCCAAATTGGAATAGAAACTCCGACCCGGCAAGCACGATCACGATTTATTCGAGCTTATGTCAGATTCGACGATTCTTCGTTTCAGAAGTGTATTTCTGTGCGGAATCGCTGTTTCGCTTGCTATATCAGTGCATTTGCATGCAAGTATGCGAAATTTTAATAGAAACTCCGACCCGGCAAGCACGATCACAATTTATTCGAGCCTATGTCAGTTTCGACATTCTTCGTTTCAGAAGTGTATTTCTGTGCGGAATCGCTGTTTCGCGTAGTAGATCAGTGCATTTGCAAGCAAGTATGCCAAATTGGAATAGAAACTCCGACCCGGCAAGCACGATCACGATTTATTCGAGCTTATGTCAGATTCGACGATTCTTTGTTTCAGAAGTGTATTTCTGTGCGGAATCGCTGTTTCGCGTGCTAGATCAGTGCATTTGTATGCAGATATGCGAAATTGGCACGGAAACTCCGATTCGGCAAGCACGATCATGATTTATTCGAGCTTATGTCAGATTCGACGATTCTTCGTTTCAGAAGTGTATTTCTGTGCGGAATCGCTGTTTCGCGTGCTATATCAGTGCATTTGCATGCAAGTATGCGAAATTGGAATAGAAACTCCGACCCGGCAAGCACGATCACAATTTATTCGAGCCTATGTCAGTTTCGACATTCTTCGTTTCAGAAGTGTATTTCTGTGCGGAATCGCTGTTTCGCGTGCTAGATCAGTGCATTTGTATGCAGATATGCGAAATTGGCACGGAAACTCCGATTTGGCAAGCACGATCACGATTTATTCGAGCTTATGTCAGATTCGACGTTTCTTCGTTTCAGAAGTGTATTTCTGTGCGGAATCGCTGTTTCGCGTGCTATATCATTGCATTTGCATGCAAGTATGCGAAATTGGAATTGAAACTCCGACCCGGCAAGCACGATCACGATTTATTCGACGTTATGTCAGATTCGACGATTCTTCGTTTCAGAAGTGTATTTCTGTGCGGAATCGCTGTTTCGCGTGCTATATCAGTGCATTTGCAGGCAAGTATGCCAAATTGGAATAGAAACTCCGACACGGCAAGCACGATCACGATTTATTCGACGTTATGTCAGATTCGACGATTCTTCGTTTCAGAAGTGTATTTCTGTGCGGAATCGCTGTTTCGCGCGCTAGATCAGTGCATTTGCAGGCAAGTATGCCAAATTGGAATAGAAACTCTGACACGGCAAGCACGATCACGATTTATTCGACGTTATGTCAGATTCGACGATTCTTCGTTTCAGAAGTGTATTTCTGTGCGGAATCGCTGTTTCGCTTGCTATATCAGTGCATTTGCATGCAAGTATGCGAAATTTTAATAGAAACTCCGACCCGGCAAGCACGATCACAATTTATTCGAGCCTATGTCAGTTTCGACATTCTTCGTTTCAGAAGTGTATTTCTGTGCGGAATCGCTGTTTCGCGTAGTAGATCAGTGCATTTGCAAGCAAGTATGCCAAATTGGAATAGAAACTCCGACCCGGCAAGCACGATCACGATTTATTCGAGCTTATGTCAGATTCGACGATTCTTTGTTTCAGAAGTGTATTTCTGTGCGGAATCGCTGTTTCGCGTGCTAGATCAGTGCATTTGTATGCAGATATGCGAAATTGGCACGGAAACTCCGATTCGGCAAGCACGATCACGATTTATTCGAGCTTATGTCAGATTCGACGATTCTTCGTTTCAGAAGTGTATCTCTGTGCGGAATCGCTGTTTCGCTTGCTATATCAGTGCATTTGCATGCAAGTATGCGAAATTTTAATAGAAACTCCGACCCGGCAAGCACGATCACAATTTATTCGAGCCTATGTCAGATTCGACGATTCTTCGTTTCAGAAGTGTATTTCTGTGCGGAATCGCTGTTTCGCATGTTAGATCAGTGCATTTGCATGCAAACATTCCAAATTGGCACAGAAACTCCGATCCGCACAAACACGATCACGATTTATTCGAGCTTATGTCAGATTCGACGATTCTTCGTTTCAGAAGTGTATTTCTGTGCGGAATCGCTGTTTCGCGCGCTAGATCAGTGCATTTGCATGCAAGTATGGCAAATTGGAATAGAAACTCCGACCGGCAATCCCGATCACGATTTATTCGAGCTTATGTCAGATTCGACGATTCTTCGTTTCAGAAGTGTATTTCTGTGCGGAATCGCTGTTTCGCGGGCTAGATCAGTGCATTTGCAGGCAAGTATGCCAAATTGGAATAGAAACTCCGACACGGCAAGCACGATCACGATTTATTCGACGTTATGTCAGATTCGACGATTCTTCGTTTCAGAAGTGTATTTCTGTGCGGAATCGCTGTTTCGCGTGCTAGATCAGTGCATTTGCATGCAAATATGCGAAATTGGACAGAAACTCCGACCAGGCAAGCACGATCACAATTTATTCGAGCCTATGTCAGATTCGACGATTCTTAGTTTCAGAAGTGTATTTCAGTGCGGAATCGCTGTTTCGCGTGCTAGATCAGTGCATTTGCATGCAAATATGCGAAATTGGCACGAAAACTCCGATTCGGCAAGCACGATCACTATTTATGCGAGCTTATGTCAGATTCGACAATTATTCGTTTCACAAATGAATTTCTGTGCGGAATCGCTGTTTCGCGTAGTAGATCAGTGCATTTGCAAGCAAGTATGCCAAATTGGAATGGAAACTCCGACCCGGCAAGCACGATCACGATTTATTCGAGCTTATGTCAGATTCGACGATTCTTTGTTTCAGAAGTGTATTTCTGTGCGGAATCGCTGTTTCGCGTGCTAGATCAGTGCATTTGTATGCAGATATGCGAAATTGGCACGGAAACTCCGATTCGGCAAGCACGATCATGATTTATTCGAGCTTATGTCAGATTCGACGATTCTTCGTTTCAGAAGTGTATTTCTGTGCGGAATCGCTGTTTCGCGTGCTATATCAGTGCATTTGCATGCAAGTATGCGAAATTGGAATAGAAACTCCGACCCGGCAAGCACGATCACAATTTATTCGAGCCTATGTCAGTTTCGACATTCTTCGTTTCAGAAGTGTATTTCTGTGCGGAATCGCTGTTTCGCGTGCTAGATCAGTGCATTTGTATGCAGATATGCGAAATTGGCACGGAAACTCCGATTTGGCAAGCACGATCACGATTTATTCGAGCTTATGTCAGATTCGACGTTTCTTCGTTTCAGAAGTGTATTTCTGTGCGGAATCGCTGTTTCGCGTGCTATATCAGTGCATTTGCATGCAAGTATGCGAAATTGGAATTGAAACTCCGACCCGGCAAGCACGATCACGATTTATTCGACGTTATGTCAGATTCGACGATTCTTCGTTTCAGAAGTGTATTTCTGTGCGGAATCGCTGTTTCGCGTGCTATATCAGTGCATTTGCAGGCAAGTATGCCAAATTGGAATAGAAACTCCGACACGGCAAGCACGATCACGATTTATTCGACGTTATGTCAGATTCGACGATTCTTCGTTTCAGAAGTGTATTTCTGTGCGGAATCGCTGTTTCGCGCGCTAGATCAGTGCATTTGCAGGCAAGTATGCCAAATTGGAATAGAAACTCTGACACGGCAAGCACGATCACGATTTATTCGACGTTATGTCAGATTCGACGATTCTTCGTTTCAGAAGTGTATTTCTGTGCGGAATCGCTGTTTCGCGTGCTAGATCAGTGCATTTGCATGCAAATATGCGAAATTGGACAGAAACTCCGACCAGGCAAGCACGATCACAATTTATTCGAGCCTATGTCATATTCGACGATTCTTCGTTTCAGAAGTGTATTTCAGTGCGGAATCGCTGTTTCGCGTAGTAGATCAGTGCATTTGCAAGCAAGTATGCCAAATTGGAATAGAAACTCCGACCCGGCAAGCACGATCATGATTTATTCGAGCTTATGTCAGATTCGACGATTCTTTGTTTCAGAAGTGTATTTCTGTGCGGAATCGCTGTTTCGCGTGCTAGATCAGTGCATTTGTATGCAGATATGCGAAATTGGCACGGAAACTCCGATTCGGCAAGCACGATCACGATTTATTCGACGTTATGTCAGATTCGACGATTCTTCGTTTCAGAAGTGTATTTCTGTGCGGAATCGCTGTTTCGCGTGCTAGATCAGTGCATTTGCATGCAAATATGCGAAATTGGACAGAAACTCCGACCAGGCAAGCACGATCACAATTTATTCGAGCCTATGTCAGATTCGACGATTCTTCGTTTCAGAAGTGTATTTCTGTGCGGAATCGCTGTTTCGCATGTTAGATCAGTGCATTTGCATGCAAACATTCCAAATTGGCACAGAAACTCCGATCCGCACAAACACGATCACGATTTATTCGAGCTTATGTCAGATTCGACAATTCTTCGTTTCAGAAGTGTATTTCTGTGCGGAATCGCTGTTTCGCGCGCTAGATCAGTGCATTTGCATGCAAGTATGACAAATTGGAATAGAAACTCCGACCGGCAATCACGATCACGATTTATTCGAGCTTATGTCAGATTCGACGATTCTTCGTTTCAGAAGTGTATTTCTGTGCGGAATCGCTGTTTCGCGCGCTAGATCAGTGCATTTGCAGGCAAGTATGCCAAATTGGAATAGAAACTCTGACACGGCAAGCACGATCACGATTTATTCGACGTTATGTCAGATTCGACGATTCTTCGTTTCAGAAGTGTATTTCTTTGCGGAATCGCTGTTTCGCGTGCTAGATCAGTGCATTTGCATGCAAATATGCGAAATTGGACAGAAACTCCGACCAGGCAAGCACGATCACAATTTATTCGAGCCTATGTCATATTCGACGATTCTTCGTTTCAGAAGTGTATTTCAGTGCGGAATCGCTGTTTCGCGTAGTAGATCAGTGCATTTGCAAGCAAGTATGCCAAATTGGAATTGAAACTCCGACCCGGCAAGCACGATCACGATTTATTCGAGCTTATGTCAGATTCGACGATTCTTCGTTTCAGAAGTGTATTTCTGTGCGGAATCGCTGTTTCGCTTGCTATATCAGTGCATTTGCATGCAAGTATGCGAAATTTTAATAGAAACTCCGACCCGGCAAGCACGATCACAATTTATTCGAGCCTATGTCAGTTTCGACATTCTTCGTTTCAGAAGTGTATTTCTGTGCGGAATCGCTGTTTCGCGTAGTAGATCAGTGCATTTGCAAGCAAGTATGCCAAATTGGAATAGAAACTCCGACCCGGCAAGCACGATCACGATTTATTCGAGCTTATGTCAGATTCGACGATTCTTTGTTTCAGAAGTGTATTTCTTTGCGGAATCGCTGTTTCGCGTGCTAGATCAGTGCATTTGTATGCAGATATGCGAAATTGGCACGGAAACTCCGATTCGGCAAGCACGATCATGATTTATTCGAGCTTATGTCAGATTCGACGATTCTTCGTTTCAGAAGTGTATTTCTGTGCGGAATCGCTGTTTCGCGTGCTATATCAGTGCATTTGCATGCAAGTATGCGAAATTGGAATAGAAACTCCGACCCGGCAAGCACGATCACAATTTATTCGAGCCTATGTCAGTTTCGACATTCTTCGTTTCAGAAGTGTATTTCTGTGCGGAATCGCTGTTTCGCGTGCTAGATCAGTGCATTTGTATGCAGATATGCGAAATTGGCACGGAAACTCCGATTTGGCAAGCACGATCACGATTTATTCGAGCTTATGTCAGATTCGACGTTTCTTCGTTTCAGAAGTGTATTTCTGTGCGGAATCGCTGTTTCGCGTGCTATATCATTGCATTTGCATGCAAGTATGCGAAATTGGAATTGAAACTCCGACCCGGCAAGCACGATCACGATTTATTCGACGTTATGTCAGATTCGACGATTCTTCGTTTCAGAAGTGTATTTCTGTGCGGAATCGCTGTTTCGCGTGCTATATCAGTGCATTTGCAGGCAAGTATGCCAAATTGGAATAGAAACTCCGACACGGCAAGCACGATCACGATTTATTCGACGTTATGTCAGATTCGACGATTCTTCGTTTCAGAAGTGTATTTCTGTGCGGAATCGCTGTTTCGCGCGCTAGATCAGTGCATTTGCAGGCAAGTATGCCAAATTGGAATAGAAACTCTGACACGGCAAGCACGATCACGATTTATTCGACGTTATGTCAGATTCGACGATTCTTCGTTTCAGAAGTGTATTTCTGTGCGGAATCGCTGTTTCGCGTGCTAGATCAGTGCATTTGCATGCAAATATGCGAAATTGGACAGAAACTCCGACCAGGCAAGCACGATCACAATTTATTCGAGCCTATGTCATATTCGACGATTCTTCGTTTCAGAAGTGTATTTCAGTGCGGAATCGCTGTTTCGCGTAGTAGATCAGTGCATTTGCAAGCAAGGATGCCAAATTGGAATAGAAACTCCGACCCGGCAAGCACGATCATGATTTATTCGAGCTTATGTCAGATTCGACGATTCTTTGTTTCAGAAGTGTATTTCTGTGCGGAATCGCTGTTTCGCGTGCTAGATCAGTGCATTTGTATGCAGATATGCGAAATTGGCACGGAAACTCCGATTCGGCAAGCACGATCACGATTTATTCGACGTTATGTCAGATTCGACGATTCTTCGTTTCAGAAGTGTATTTCTGTGCGGAATCGCTGTTTCGCGTGCTATATCAGTGCATTTGCAGGCAAGTATGCCAAATTGGAATAGAAACTCCGACACGGCAAGCACGATCACGATTTATTCGACGTTATGTCAGATTCGACGATTCTTCGTTTCAGAAGTGTATTTCTGTGCGGAATCGCTGTTTCGCGTGCTAGATCAGTGCATTTGCATGCAAATATGCGAAATTGGACAGAAACTCCGACCAGGCAAGCACGATCACAATTTATTCGAGCCTATGTCAGATTCGACGATTCTTCGTTTCAGAAGTGTATTTCTGTGCGGAATCGCTGTTTCGCATGTTAGATCAGTGCATTTGCATGCAAACATTCCAAATTGGCACAGAAACTCCGATCCGCACAAACACGATCACGATTTATTCGAGCTTATGTCAGATTCGACAATTCTTCGTTTCAGAAGTGTATTTCTGTGCGGAATCGCTGTTTCGCGCGCTAGATCAGTGCATTTGCATGCAAGTATGACAAATTGGAATAGAAACTCCGACCGGCAATCACGATCACGATTTATTCGAGCTTATGTCAGATTCGACGATTCTTCGTTTCAGAAGTGTATTTCTGTGCGGAATCGCTGTTTCGCGCGCTAGATCAGTGCATTTGCAGGCAAGTATGCCAAATTGGAATAGAAACTCTGACACGGCAAGCACGATCACGATTTATTCGACGTTATGTCAGATTCGACGATTCTTCGTTTCAGAAGTGTATTTCTTTGCGGAATCGCTGTTTCGCGTGCTAGATCAGTGCATTTGCATGCAAATATGCGAAATTGGACAGAAACTCCGACCAGGCAAGCACGATCACAATTTATTCGAGCCTATGTCATATTCGACGATTCTTCGTTTCAGAAGTGTATTTCAGTGCGGAATCGCTGTTTCGCGTAGTAGATCAGTGCATTTGCAAGCAAGTATGCCAAATTGGAATAGAAACTCCGACCCGGCAAGCACGATCACGATTTATTCGAGCTTATGTCAGATTCGACGATTCTTCGTTTCAGAAGTGTATTTCTGTGCGGAATCGCTGTTTCGCGGGCTAGATCAGTGCATTTGCAGGCAAGTATGCCAAATTGGAATAGAAACTCCGACACGGCAAGCACGATCACGATTTATTCGACGTTATGTCAGATTCGACGATTCTTCGTTTCAGAAGTGTATTTCTGTGCGGAATCGCTGTTTCGCGTGCTAGATCAGTGCATTTGCATGCAAATATGCGAAATTGGACAGAAACTCCGACCAGGCAAGCACGATCACAATTTATTCGAGCCTATGTCAGATTCGACGATTCTTGGTTTCAGAAGTGTATTTCAGTGCGGAATCGCTGTTTCGCGTGCTAGATCAGTGCATTTGCATGCAAATATGCGAAATTGGCACGAAAACTCCGATTCGGCAAGCACGATCACTATTTATGCGAGCTTATGTCAGATTCGACAATTATTCGTTTCACAAATGAATTTCTGTGCGGAATCGCTGTTTCGCGTAGTAGATCAGTGCATTTGCAAGCAAGTATGCCAAATTGGAATAGAAACTCCGACCCGGCAAGCACGATCACGATTTATTCGAGCTTATGTCAGATTCGACGATTCTTTGTTTCAGAAGTGTATTTCTGTGCGGAATCGCTGTTTCGCGTAGTAGATCAGTGCATTTGCAAGCAAGTATGCCAAATTGGAATAGAAACTCCGTCCCGGCAAGCACGATCACGATTTATTCGAGCTTATGTCAGATTCGACGATTCTTTGTTTCAGAAGTGTATTTCTGTGCGGAATCGCTGTTTCGCGTGCTAGATCAGTGCATTTGTATGCAGATTTGCGAAATTGGCACGGAAACTCCGATTCGGCAAGCACGATCACGATTTATTCGAGCTTATGTCAGATTCGACGATTCTTCGTTTCAGAAGTGTATTTCTTTGCGGAATCGCTGTTTCGCGTGCTATATCAGTGCATTTGCATGCAAGTATGCGAAATTTTAATAGAAACTCCGACCCGGCAAGCACGATCACAATTTATTCGAGCTTATGTCAGATTCGACGATTCTTCGTTTCAGAAGTGTATTTCTGTGCGGAATCGCTGTTTCGCTTGCTATATCAGTGCATTTGCATGCAAGTATGCGAAATTTTAATAGAAACTCCGACCCGGCAAGCGCGATCACAATTTATTCGAGCCTATGTCAGTTTCGACATTCTTCGTTTCAGAAGTGTATTTCTGTGCGGAATCGCTGTTTCGCGTAGTAGATCAGTGCATTTGCAAGCAAGTATGCCAAATTGGAATAGAAACTCCGACCCGGCAAGCACGATGACGATTTATTCGAGCTTATGTCAGATTCGACGATTCTTTGTTTCAGAAGTGTATTTCTGTGCGGAATCGCTGTTTCGCGTGCTAGATCAGTGCATTTGTATGCAGATATGCGAAATTGGCACGGAAACTCCGATTCGGCAAGCACGATCACGATTTATTCGAGCTTATGTCAGATTCGACGATTCTTCGTTTCAGAAGTGTATTTCTGTGCGGAATCGCTGTTTCGCGTGCTATATCAGTGCATTTGCATGCAAGTATGCGAAATTTTAATAGAAACTCCGACCCGGCAAGCACGATCACAATTTATTCGAGCTTATGTCAGATTCGACGATTCTTCGTTTCAGAAGTGTATTTCTGTGCGGAATCGCTGTTTCGCATGTTAGATCAGTGCATTTGCATGCAAACATTCCAAATTGGCACAGAAACTCCGATCCGCACAAACACGATCACGATTTATTCGAGCTTATGTCAGATTCGACGATTCTTCGTTTCAGAAGTGTATTTCTGTGCGGAATCGCTGTTTCGCGCGCTAGATCAGTGCATTTGCATGCAAGTATGGCAAATTGGAATAGAAACTCCGACCGGCAATCCCGATCACGATTTATTCGAGCTTATGTCAGATTCGACGATTCTTCGTTTCAGAAGTGTATTTCTGTGCGGAATCGCTGTTTCGCGGGCTAGATCAGTGCATTTGCAGGCAAGTATGCCAAATTGGAATAGAAACTCCGACACGGCAAGCACGATCACGATTTATTCGACGTTATGTCAGATTCGACGATTCTTCGTTTCAGAAGTGTATTTCTGTGCGGAATCGCTGTTTCGCGTGCTAGATCAGTGCATTTGCATGCAAATATGCGAAATTGGACAGAAACTCCGACCAGGCAAGCACGATCACAATTTATTCGAGCCTATGTCAGATTCGACGATTCTTAGTTTCAGAAGTGTATTTCAGTGCGGAATCGCTGTTTCGCGTGCTAGATCAGTGCATTTGCATGCAAATATGCGAAATTGGCACGAAAACTCCGATTCGGCAAGCACGATCACTATTTATGCGAGCTTATGTCAGATTCGACAATTATTCGTTTCACAAATGAATTTCTGTGCGGAATCGCTGTTTCGCGTAGTAGATCAGTGCATTTGCAAGCAAGTATGCCAAATTGGAATGGAAACTCCGACCCGGCAGGCACGATCACGATTTATTCGAGCTTATGTCAGATTCGACGATTCTTTGTTTCAGAAGTGTATTTCTGTGCGGAATCGCTGTTTCGCGTAGTAGATCAGTGCATTTGTAAGCAAGTATGCCAAATTGGAATAGAAACTCCGTCCCGGCAAGCACGATCACGATTTATTCGAGCTTATGTCAGATTCGACGATTCTTTGTTTCAGAAGTGTATTTCTGTGCGGAATCGCTGTTTCGCGTGCTAGATCAGTGCATTTGTATGCAGATTTGCGAAATTGGCACGGAAACTCCGATTCGGCAAGCACGATCACGATTTATTCGAGCTTATGTCAGATTCGACGATTCTTCGTTTCAGAAGTGTATTTCTTTGCGGAATCGCTGTTTCGCGTGCTATATCAGTGCATTTGCATGCAAGTATGCGAAATTTTAATAGAAACTCCGACCCGGCAAGCACGATCACAATTTATTCGAGCTTATGTCAGATTCGACGATTCTTCGTTTCAGAAGTGTATTTCTGTGCGGAATCGCTGTTTCGCTTGCTATATCAGTGCATTTGCATGCAAGTATGCGAAATTTTAATAGAAACTCCGACCCGGCAAGCACGATCACAATTTATTCGAGCCTATGTCAGTTTCGACATTCTTCGTTTCAGAAGTGTATTTCTGTGCGGAATCGCTGTTTCGCGTAGTAGATCAGTGCATTTGCAAGCAAGTATGCCAAATTGGAATAGAAACTCCGACCCGGCAAGCACGATGACGATTTATTCGAGCTTATGTCAGATTCGACGATTCTTTGTTTCAGAAGTGTATTTCTGTGCGGAATCGCTGTTTCGCGTGCTAGATCAGTGCATTTGTATGCAGATATGCGAAATTGGCACGGAAACTCCGATTCGGCAAGCACGATCACGATTTATTCGAGCTTATGTCAGATTCGACGATTCTTCGTTTCAGAAGTGTATTTCTGTGCGGAATCGCTGTTTCGCGTGCTATATCAGTGCATTTGCATGCAAGTATGCGAAATTTTAATAGAAACTCCGACCCGGCAAGCACGATCACAATTTATTCGAGCTTATGTCAGATTCGACGATTCTTCGTTTCAGAAGTGTATTTCTGTGCGGAATCGCTGTTTCGCATGTTAGATCAGTGCATTTGCATGCAAACATTCCAAATTGGCACAGAAACTCCGATCCGCACAAACACGATCACGATTTATTCGAGCTTATGTCAGATTCGACGATTCTTCGTTTCAGAAGTGTATTTCTGTGCGGAATCGCTGTTTCGCGCGCTAGATCAGTGCATTTGCATGCAAGTATGGCAAATTGGAATAGAAACTCCGACCGGCAATCCCGATCACGATTTATTCGAGCTTATGTCAGATTCGACGATTCTTCGTTTCAGAAGTGTATTTCTGTGCGGAATCGCTGTTTCGCGGGCTAGATCAGTGCATTTGCAGGCAAGTATGCCAAATTGGAATAGAAACTCCGACACGGCAAGCACGATCACGATTTATTCGACGTTATGTCAGATTCGACGATTCTTCGTTTCAGAAGTGTATTTCTGTGCGGAATCGCTGTTTCGCGTGCTAGATCAGTGCATTTGCATGCAAATATGCGAAATTGGACAGAAACTCCGACCAGGCAAGCACGATCACAATTTATTCGAGCCTATGTCAGATTCGACGATTCTTAGTTTCAGAAGTGTATTTCAGTGCGGAATCGCTGTTTCGCGTGCTAGATCAGTGCATTTGCATGCAAATATGCGAAATTGGCACGAAAACTCCGATTCGGCAAGCACGATCACTATTTATGCGAGCTTATGTCAGATTCGACAATTATTCGTTTCACAAATGAATTTCTGTGCGGAATCGCTGTTTCGCGTAGTAGATCAGTGCATTTGCAAGCAAGTATGCCAAATTGGAATGGAAACTCCGACCCGGCAGGCACGATCACGATTTATTCGAGCTTATGTCAGATTCGACGATTCTTTGTTTCAGAAGTGTATTTCTGTGCGGAATCGCTGTTTCGCGTGCTAGATCAGTGCATTTGTATGCAGATATGCGAAATTGGCACGGAAACTCCGATTCGGCAAGCACGATCATGATTTATTCGAGCTTATGTCAGATTCGACGATTCTTCGTTTCAGAAGTGTATTTCTGTGCGGAATCGCTGTTTCGCGTGCTATATCAGTGCATTTGCATGCAAGTATGCGAAATTGGAATAGAAACTCCGACCCGGCAAGCACGATCACAATTTATTCGAGCCTATGTCAGTTTCGACATTCTTCGTTTCAGAAGTGTATTTCTGTGCGGAATCGCTGTTTCGCTTGCTATATCAGTGCATTTGCATGCAAGTATGCGAAATTTTAATAGAAACTCCGACCCGGCAAGCACGATCACAATTTATTCGAGCCTATGTCAGTTTCGACATTCTTCGTTTCAGAAGTGTATTTCTGTGCGGAATCGCTGTTTCGCGTAGTAGATCAGTGCATTTGCAAGCAAGTATGCCAAATTGGAATAGAAACTCCGACCCGGCAAGCACGATGACGATTTATTCGAGCTTATGTCAGATTCGACGATTCTTTGTTTCAGAAGTGTATTTCTGTGCGGAATCGCTGTTTCGCGTGCTAGATCAGTGCATTTGTATGCAGATATGCGAAATTGGCACGGAAACTCCGATTCGGCAAGCACGATCACGATTTATTCGAGCTTATGTCAGATTCGACGATTCTTCGTTTCAGAAGTGTATTTCTGTGCGGAATCGCTGTTTCGCGTGCTATATCAGTGCATTTGCATGCAAGTATGCGAAATTTTAATAGAAACTCCGACCCGGCAAGCACGATCACAATTTATTCGAGCTTATGTCAGATTCGACGATTCTTCGTTTCAGAAGTGTATTTCTGTGCGGAATCGCTGTTTCGCATGTTAGATCAGTGCATTTGCATGCAAACATTCCAAATTGGCACAGAAACTCCGATCCGCACAAACACGATCACGATTTATTCGAGCTTATGTCAGATTCGACGATTCTTCGTTTCAGAAGTGTATTTCTGTGCGGAATCGCTGTTTCGCGCGCTAGATCAGTGCATTTGCATGCAAGTATGGCAAATTGGAATAGAAACTCCGACCGGCAATCCCGATCACGATTTATTCGAGCTTATGTCAGATTCGACGATTCTTCGTTTCAGAAGTGTATTTCTGTGCGGAATCGCTGTTTCGCGGGCTAGATCAGTGCATTTGCAGGCAAGTATGCCAAATTGGAATAGAAACTCCGACACGGCAAGCACGATCACGATTTATTCGACGTTATGTCAGATTCGACGATTCTTCGTTTCAGAAGTGTATTTCTGTGCGGAATCGCTGTTTCGCGTGCTAGATCAGTGCATTTGCATGCAAATATGCGAAATTGGACAGAAACTCCGACCAGGCAAGCACGATCACAATTTATTCGAGCCTATGTCAGATTCGACGATTCTTGGTTTCAGAAGTGTATTTCAGTGCGGAATCGCTGTTTCGCGTGCTAGATCAGTGCATTTGCATGCAAATATGCGAAATTGGCACGAAAACTCCGATTCGGCAAGCACGATCACTATTTATGCGAGCTTATGTCAGATTCGACAATTATTCGTTTCACAAATGAATTTCTGTGCGGAATCGCTGTTTCGCGTAGTAGATCAGTGCATTTGCAAGCAAGTATGCCAAATTGGAATAGAAACTCCGACCCGGCAAGCACGATCACGATTTATTCGAGCTTATGTCAGATTCGACGATTCTTTGTTTCAGAAGTGTATTTCTGTGCGGAATCGCTGTTTCGCGTAGTAGATCAGTGCATTTGCAAGCAAGTATGCCAAATTGGAATAGAAACTCCGTCCCGGCAAGCACGATCACGATTTATTCGAGCTTATGTCAGATTCGACGATTCTTTGTTTCAGAAGTGTATTTCTGTGCGGAATCGCTGTTTCGCGTGCTAGATCAGTGCATTTGTATGCAGATTTGCGAAATTGGCACGGAAACTCCGATTCGGCAAGCACGATCACGATTTATTCGAGCTTATGTCAGATTCGACGATTCTTCGTTTCAGAAGTGTATTTCTTTGCGGAATCGCTGTTTCGCGTGCTATATCAGTGCATTTGCATGCAAGTATGCGAAATTTTAATAGAAACTCCGACCCGGCAAGCACGATCACAATTTATTCGAGCTTATGTCAGATTCGACGATTCTTCGTTTCAGAAGTGTATTTCTGTGCGGAATCGCTGTTTCGCTTGCTATATCAGTGCATTTGCATGCAAGTATGCGAAATTTTAATAGAAACTCCGACCCGGCAAGCACGATCACAATTTATTCGAGCCTATGTCAGTTTCGACATTCTTCGTTTCAGAAGTGTATTTCTGTGCGGAATCGCTGTTTCGCGTAGTAGATCAGTGCATTTGCAAGCAAGTATGCCAAATTGGAATAGAAACTCCGACCCGGCAAGCACGATGACGATTTATTCGAGCTTATGTCAGATTCGACGATTCTTTGTTTCAGAAGTGTATTTCTGTGCGGAATCGCTGTTTCGCGTGCTAGATCAGTGCATTTGTATGCAGATATGCGAAATTGGCACGGAAACTCCGATTCGGCAAGCACGATCACGATTTATTCGAGCTTATGTCAGATTCGACGATTCTTCGTTTCAGAAGTGTATTTCTGTGCGGAATCGCTGTTTCGCGTGCTATATCAGTGCATTTGCATGCAAGTATGCGAAATTTTAATAGAAACTCCGACCCGGCAAGCACGATCACAATTTATTCGAGCTTATGTCAGATTCGACGATTCTTCGTTTCAGAAGTGTATTTCTGTGCGGAATCGCTGTTTCGCATGTTAGATCAGTGCATTTGCATGCAAACATTCCAAATTGGCACAGAAACTCCGATCCGCACAAACACGATCACGATTTATTCGAGCTTATGTCAGATTCGACGATTCTTCGTTTCAGAAGTGTATTTCTGTGCGGAATCGCTGTTTCGCGCGCTAGATCAGTGCATTTGCATGCAAGTATGGCAAATTGGAATAGAAACTCCGACCGGCAATCCCGATCACGATTTATTCGAGCTTATGTCAGATTCGACGATTCTTCGTTTCAGAAGTGTATTTCTGTGCGGAATCGCTGTTTCGCGGGCTAGATCAGTGCATTTGCAGGCAAGTATGCCAAATTGGAATAGAAACTCCGACACGGCAAGCACGATCACGATTTATTCGACGTTATGTCAGATTCGACGATTCTTCGTTTCAGAAGTGTATTTCTGTGCGGAATCGCTGTTTCGCGTGCTAGATCAGTGCATTTGCATGCAAATATGCGAAATTGGACAGAAACTCCGACCAGGCAAGCACGATCACAATTTATTCGAGCCTATGTCAGATTCGACGATTCTTAGTTTCAGAAGTGTATTTCAGTGCGGAATCGCTGTTTCGCGTGCTAGATCAGTGCATTTGCATGCAAATATGCGAAATTGGCACGAAAACTCCGATTCGGCAAGCACGATCACTATTTATGCGAGCTTATGTCAGATTCGACAATTATTCGTTTCACAAATGAATTTCTGTGCGGAATCGCTGTTTCGCGTAGTAGATCAGTGCATTTGCAAGCAAGTATGCCAAATTGGAATGGAAACTCCGACCCGGCAGGCACGATCACGATTTATTCGAGCTTATGTCAGATTCGACGATTCTTTGTTTCAGAAGTGTATTTCTGTGCGGAATCGCTGTTTCGCGTAGTAGATCAGTGCATTTGTAAGCAAGTATGCCAAATTGGAATAGAAACTCCGTCCCGGCAAGCACGATCACGATTTATTCGAGCTTATGTCAGATTCGACGATTCTTTGTTTCAGAAGTGTATTTCTGTGCGGAATCGCTGTTTCGCGTGCTAGATCAGTGCATTTGTATGCAGATTTGCGAAATTGGCACGGAAACTCCGATTCGGCAAGCACGATCACGATTTATTCGAGCTTATGTCAGATTCGACGATTCTTCGTTTCAGAAGTGTATTTCTTTGCGGAATCGCTGTTTCGCGTGCTATATCAGTGCATTTGCATGCAAGTATGCGAAATTTTAATAGAAACTCCGACCCGGCAAGCACGATCACAATTTATTCGAGCTTATGTCAGATTCGACGATTCTTCGTTTCAGAAGTGTATTTCTGTGCGGTATCGCTGTTTCGCTTGCTATATCAGTGCATTTGCATGCAAGTATGCGAAATTTTAATAGAAACTCCGACCCGGCAAGCACGATCACAATTTATTCGAGCCTATGTCAGTTTCGACATTCTTCGTTTCAGAAGTGTATTTCTGTGCGGAATCGCTGTTTCGCGTAGTAGATCAGTGCATTTGCAAGCAAGTATGCCAAATTGGAATAGAAACTCCGACCCGGCAAGCACGATGACGATTTATTCGAGCTTATGTCAGATTCGACGATTCTTTGTTTCAGAAGTGTATTTCTGTGCGGAATCGCTGTTTCGCGTGCTAGATCAGTGCATTTGTATGCAGATATGCGAAATTGGCACGGAAACTCCGATTCGGCAAGCACGATCACGATTTATTCGAGCTTATGTCAGATTCGACGATTCTTCGTTTCAGAAGTGTATTTCTGTGCGGAATCGCTGTTTCGCGTGCTATATCAGTGCATTTGCATGCAAGTATGCGAAATTTTAATAGAAACTCCGACCCGGCAAGCACGATCACAATTTATTCGAGCTTATGTCAGATTCGACGATTCTTCGTTTCAGAAGTGTATTTCTGTGCGGAATCGCTGTTTCGCATGTTAGATCAGTGCATTTGCATGCAAACATTCCAAATTGGCACAGAAACTCCGATCCGCACAAACACGATCACGATTTATTCGAGCTTATGTCAGATTCGACGATTCTTCGTTTCAGAAGTGTATTTCTGTGCGGAATCGCTGTTTCGCGCGCTAGATCAGTGCATTTGCATGCAAGTATGGCAAATTGGAATAGAAACTCCGACCGGCAATCCCGATCACGATTTATTCGAGCTTATGTCAGATTCGACGATTCTTCGTTTCAGAAGTGTATTTCTGTGCGGAATCGCTGTTTCGCGGGCTGGATCAGTGCATTTGCAGGCAAGTATGCCAAATTGGAATAGAAACTCCGACACGGCAAGCACGATCACGATTTATTCGACGTTATGTCAGATTCGACGATTCTTCGTTTCAGAAGTGTATTTCTGTGCGGAATCGCTGTTTCGCGTGCTAGATCAGTGCATTTGCATGCAAATATGCGAAATTGGACAGAAACTCCGACCAGGCAAGCACGATCACAATTTATTCGAGCCTATGTCAGATTCGACGATTCTTAGTTTCAGAAGTGTATTTCAGTGCGGAATCGCTGTTTCGCGTGCTAGATCAGTGCATTTGCATGCAAATATGCGAAATTGGCACGAAAACTCCGATTCGGCAAGCACGATCACTATTTATGCGAGCTTATGTCAGATTCGACAATTATTCGTTTCACAAATGAATTTCTGTGCGGAATCGCTGTTTCGCGTAGTAGATCAGTGCATTTGCAAGCAAGTATGCCAAATTGGAATGGAAACTCCGACCCGGCAGGCACGATCACGATTTATTCGAGCTTATGTCAGATTCGACGATTCTTTGTTTCAGAAGTGTATTTCTGTGCGGAATCGCTGTTTCGCGTGCTAGATCAGTGCATTTGTATGCAGATATGCGAAATTGGCACGGAAACTCCGATTCGGCAAGCACGATCATGATTTATTCGAGCTTATGTCAGATTCGACGATTCTTCGTTTCAGAAGTGTATTTCTGTGCGGAATCGCTGTTTCGCGTGCTATATCAGTGCATTTGCATGCAAGTATGCGAAATTGGAATAGAAACTCCGACCCGGCAAGCACGATCACAATTTATTCGAGCCTATGTCAGTTTCGACATTCTTCGTTTCAGAAGTGTATTTCTGTGCGGAATCGCTGTTTCGCTTGCTATATCAGTGCATTTGCATGCAAGTATGCGAAATTTTAATAGAAACTCCGACCCGGCAAGCACGATCACAATTTATTCGAGCCTATGTCAGTTTCGACATTCTTCGTTTCAGAAGTGTATTTCTGTGCGGAATCGCTGTTTCGCGTAGTAGATCAGTGCATTTGCAAGCAAGTATGCCAAATTGGAATAGAAACTCCGACCCGGCAAGCACGATGACGATTTATTCGAGCTTATGTCAGATTCGACGATTCTTTGTTTCAGAAGTGTATTTCTGTGCGGAATCGCTGTTTCGCGTAGTAGATCAGTGCATTTGCAAGCAAGTATGCCAAATTGGAATAGAAACTCCGTCCCGGCAAGCACGATCACGATTTATTCGAGCTTATGTCAGATTCGACGATTCTTTGTTTCAGAAGTGTATTTCTGTGCGGAATCGCTGTTTCGCGTGCTAGATCAGTGCATTTGTATGCAGATTTGCGAAATTGGCACGGAAACTCCGATTCGGCAAGCACGATCACGATTTATTCGAGCTTATGTCAGATTCGACGATTCTTCGTTTCAGAAGTGTATTTCTTTGCGGAATCGCTGTTTCGCGTGCTATATCAGTGCATTTGCATGCAAGTATGCGAAATTTTAATAGAAACTCCGACCCGGCAAGCACGATCACAATTTATTCGAGCTTATGTCAGATTCGACGATTCTTCGTTTCAGAAGTGTATTTCTGTGCGGAATCGCTGTTTCGCTTGCTATATCAGTGCATTTGCATGCAAGTATGCGAAATTTTAATAGAAACTCCGACCCGGCAAGCACGATCACAATTTATTCGAGCCTATGTCAGTTTCGACATTCTTCGTTTCAGAAGTGTATTTCTGTGCGGAATCGCTGTTTCGCGTAGTAGATCAGTGCATTTGCAAGCAAGTATGCCAAATTGGAATAGAAACTCCGACCCGGCAAGCACGATGACGATTTATTCGAGCTTATGTCAGATTCGACGATTCTTTGTTTCAGAAGTGTATTTCTGTGCGGAATCGCTGTTTCGCGTGCTAGATCAGTGCATTTGTATGCAGATATGCGAAATTGGCACGGAAACTCCGATTCGGCAAGCACGATCACGATTTATTCGAGCTTATGTCAGATTCGACGATTCTTCGTTTCAGAAGTGTATTTCTGTGCGGAATCGCTGTTTCGCGTGCTATATCAGTGCATTTGCATGCAAGTATGCGAAATTTTAATAGAAACTCCGACCCGGCAAGCACGATCACAATTTATTCGAGCTTATGTCAGATTCGACGATTCTTCGTTTCAGAAGTGTATTTCTGTGCGGAATCGCTGTTTCGCATGTTAGATCAGTGCATTTGCATGCAAACATTCCAAATTGGCACAGAAACTCCGATCCGCACAAACACGATCACGATTTATTCGAGCTTATGTCAGATTCGACGATTCTTCGTTTCAGAAGTGTATTTCTGTGCGGAATCGCTGTTTCGCGCGCTAGATCAGTGCATTTGCATGCAAGTATGGCAAATTGGAATAGAAACTCCGACCGGCAATCCCGATCACGATTTATTCGAGCTTATGTCAGATTCGACGATTCTTCGTTTCAGAAGTGTATTTCTGTGCGGAATCGCTGTTTCGCGGGCTAGATCAGTGCATTTGCAGGCAAGTATGCCAAATTGGAATAGAAACTCCGACACGGCAAGCACGATCACGATTTATTCGACGTTATGTCAGATTCGACGATTCTTCGTTTCAGAAGTGTATTTCTGTGCGGAATCGCTGTTTCGCGTGCTAGATCAGTGCATTTGCATGCAAATATGCGAAATTGGACAGAAACTCCGACCAGGCAAGCACGATCACAATTTATTCGAGCCTATGTCAGATTCGACGATTCTTAGTTTCAGAAGTGTATTTCAGTGCGGAATCGCTGTTTCGCGTGCTAGATCAGTGCATTTGCATGCAAATATGCGAAATTGGCACGAAAACTCCGATTCGGCAAGCACGATCACTATTTATGCGAGCTTATGTCAGATTCGACAATTATTCGTTTCACAAATGAATTTCTGTGCGGAATCGCTGTTTCGCGTAGTAGATCAGTGCATTTGCAAGCAAGTATGCCAAATTGGAATGGAAACTCCGACCCGGCAGGCACGATCACGATTTATTCGAGCTTATGTCAGATTCGACGATTCTTTGTTTCAGAAGTGTATTTCTGTGCGGAATCGCTGTTTCGCGTAGTAGATCAGTGCATTTGTAAGCAAGTATGCCAAATTGGAATAGAAACTCCGTCCCGGCAAGCACGATCACGATTTATTCGAGCTTATGTCAGATTCGACGATTCTTTGTTTCAGAAGTGTATTTCTGTGCGGAATCGCTGTTTCGCGTGCTAGATCAGTGCATTTGTATGCAGATTTGCGAAATTGGCACGGAAACTCCGATTCGGCAAGCACGATCACGATTTATTCGAGCTTATGTCAGATTCGACGATTCTTCGTTTCAGAAGTGTATTTCTTTGCGGAATCGCTGTTTCGCGTGCTATATCAGTGCATTTGCATGCAAGTATGCGAAATTTTAATAGAAACTCCGACCCGGCAAGCACGATCACAATTTATTCGAGCTTATGTCAGATTCGACGATTCTTCGTTTCAGAAGTGTATTTCTGTGCGGTATCGCTGTTTCGCTTGCTATATCAGTGCATTTGCATGCAAGTATGCGAAATTTTAATAGAAACTCCGACCCGGCAAGCACGATCACAATTTATTCGAGCCTATGTCAGTTTCGACATTCTTCGTTTCAGAAGTGTATTTCTGTGCGGAATCGCTGTTTCGCGTAGTAGATCAGTGCATTTGCAAGCAAGTATGCCAAATTGGAATAGAAACTCCGACCCGGCAAGCACGATGACGATTTATTCGAGCTTATGTCAGATTCGACGATTCTTTGTTTCAGAAGTGTATTTCTGTGCGGAATCGCTGTTTCGCGTGCTAGATCAGTGCATTTGTATGCAGATATGCGAAATTGGCACGGAAACTCCGATTCGGCAAGCACGATCACGATTTATTCGAGCTTATGTCAGATTCGACGATTCTTCGTTTCAGAAGTGTATTTCTGTGCGGAATCGCTGTTTCGCGTGCTATATCAGTGCATTTGCATGCAAGTATGCGAAATTTTAATAGAAACTCCGACCCGGCAAGCACGATCACAATTTATTCGAGCTTATGTCAGATTCGACGATTCTTCGTTTCAGAAGTGTATTTCTGTGCGGAATCGCTGTTTCGCATGTTAGATCAGTGCATTTGCATGCAAACATTCCAAATTGGCACAGAAACTCCGATCCGCACAAACACGATCACGATTTATTCGAGCTTATGTCAGATTCGACGATTCTTCGTTTCAGAAGTGTATTTCTGTGCGGAATCGCTGTTTCGCGCGCTAGATCAGTGCATTTGCATGCAAGTATGGCAAATTGGAATAGAAACTCCGACCGGCAATCCCGATCACGATTTATTCGAGCTTATGTCAGATTCGACGATTCTTCGTTTCAGAAGTGTATTTCTGTGCGGAATCGCTGTTTCGCGGGCTAGATCAGTGCATTTGCAGGCAAGTATGCCAAATTGGAATAGAAACTCCGACACGGCAAGCACGATCACGATTTATTCGACGTTATGTCAGATTCGACGATTCTTCGTTTCAGAAGTGTATTTCTGTGCGGAATCGCTGTTTCGCGTGCTAGATCAGTGCATTTGCATGCAAATATGCGAAATTGGACAGAAACTCCGACCAGGCAAGCACGATCACAATTTATTCGAGCCTATGTCAGATTCGACGATTCTTAGTTTCAGAAGTGTATTTCAGTGCGGAATCGCTGTTTCGCGTGCTAGATCAGTGCATTTGCATGCAAATATGCGAAATTGGCACGAAAACTCCGATTCGGCAAGCACGATCACTATTTATGCGAGCTTATGTCAGATTCGACAATTATTCGTTTCACAAATGAATTTCTGTGCGGAATCGCTGTTTCGCGTAGTAGATCAGTGCATTTGCAAGCAAGTATGCCAAATTGGAATGGAAACTCCGACCCGGCAGGCACGATCACGATTTATTCGAGCTTATGTCAGATTCGACGATTCTTTGTTTCAGAAGTGTATTTCTGTGCGGAATCGCTGTTTCGCGTGCTAGATCAGTGCATTTGTATGCAGATATGCGAAATTGGCACGGAAACTCCGATTCGGCAAGCACGATCATGATTTATTCGAGCTTATGTCAGATTCGACGATTCTTCGTTTCAGAAGTGTATTTCTGTGCGGAATCGCTGTTTCGCGTGCTATATCAGTGCATTTGCATGCAAGTATGCGAAATTGGAATAGAAACTCCGACCCGGCAAGCACGATCACAATTTATTCGAGCCTATGTCAGTTTCGACATTCTTCGTTTCAGAAGTGTATTTCTGTGCGGAATCGCTGTTTCGCTTGCTATATCAGTGCATTTGCATGCAAGTATGCGAAATTTTAATAGAAACTCCGACCCGGCAAGCACGATCACAATTTATTCGAGCCTATGTCAGTTTCGACATTCTTCGTTTCAGAAGTGTATTTCTGTGCGGAATCGCTGTTTCGCGTAGTAGATCAGTGCATTTGCAAGCAAGTATGCCAAATTGGAATAGAAACTCCGACCCGGCAAGCACGATGACGATTTATTCGAGCTTATGTCAGATTCGACGATTCTTTGTTTCAGAAGTGTATTTCTGTGCGGAATCGCTGTTTCGCGTGCTAGATCAGTGCATTTGTATGCAGATATGCGAAATTGGCACGGAAACTCCGATTCGGCAAGCACGATCACGATTTATTCGAGCTTATGTCAGATTCGACGATTCTTCGTTTCAGAAGTGTATTTCTGTGCGGAATCGCTGTTTCGCGTGCTATATCAGTGCATTTGCATGCAAGTATGCGAAATTTTAATAGAAACTCCGACCCGGCAAGCACGATCACAATTTATTCGAGCTTATGTCAGATTCGACGATTCTTCGTTTCAGAAGTGTATTTCTGTGCGGAATCGCTGTTTCGCATGTTAGATCAGTGCATTTGCATGCAAACATTCCAAATTGGCACAGAAACTCCGATCCGCACAAACACGATCACGATTTATTCGAGCTTATGTCAGATTCGACGATTCTTCGTTTCAGAAGTGTATTTCTGTGCGGAATCGCTGTTTCGCGCGCTAGATCAGTGCATTTGCATGCAAGTATGGCAAATTGGAATAGAAACTCCGACCGGCAATCCCGATCACGATTTATTCGAGCTTATGTCAGATTCGACGATTCTTCGTTTCAGAAGTGTATTTCTGTGCGGAATCGCTGTTTCGCGGGCTAGATCAGTGCATTTGCAGGCAAGTATGCCAAATTGGAATAGAAACTCCGACACGGCAAGCACGATCACGATTTATTCGACGTTATGTCAGATTCGACGATTCTTCGTTTCAGAAGTGTATTTCTGTGCGGAATCGCTGTTTCGCGTGCTAGATCAGTGCATTTGCATGCAAATATGCGAAATTGGACAGAAACTCCGACCAGGCAAGCACGATCACAATTTATTCGAGCCTATGTCAGATTCGACGATTCTTAGTTTCAGAAGTGTATTTCAGTGCGGAATCGCTGTTTCGCGTGCTAGATCAGTGCATTTGCATGCAAATATGCGAAATTGGCACGAAAACTCCGATTCGGCAAGCACGATCACTATTTATGCGAGCTTATGTCAGATTCGACAATTATTCGTTTCACAAATGAATTTCTGTGCGGAATCGCTGTTTCGCGTAGTAGATCAGTGCATTTGCAAGCAAGTATGCCAAATTGGAATGGAAACTCCGACCCGGCAGGCACGATCACGATTTATTCGAGCTTATGTCAGATTCGACGATTCTTTGTTTCAGAAGTGTATTTCTGTGCGGAATCGCTGTTTCGCGTAGTAGATCAGTGCATTTGCAGGCAAGTATGCCAAATTGGAATAGAAACTCCGACACGGCAAGCACGATCACGATTTATTCGACGTTATGTCAGATTCGACGATTCTTCGTTTCAGAAGTGTATTTCTGTGCGGAATCGCTGTTTCGCGTGCTAGATCAGTGCATTTGCATGCAAATATGCGAAATTGGACAGAAACTCCGACCAGGCAAGCACGATCACAATTTATTCGAGCCTATGTCAGATTCGACGATTCTTTGTTTCAGAAGTGTATTTCTGTGCGGAATCGCTGTTTCGCGTGCTAGATCAGTGCATTTGTATGCAGATTTGCGAAATTGGCACGGAAACTCCGATTCGGCAAGCACGATCACGATTTATTCGAGCTTATGTCAGATTCGACGATTCTTCGTTTCAGAAGTGTATTTCTTTGCGGAATCGCTGTTTCGCGTGCTATATCAGTGCATTTGCATGCAAGTATGCGAAATTTTAATAGAAACTCCGACCCGGCAAGCACGATCACAATTTATTCGAGCTTATGTCAGATTCGACGATTCTTCGTTTCAGAAGTGTATTTCTGTGCGGAATCGCTGTTTCGCTTGCTATATCAGTGCATTTGCATGCAAGTATGCGAAATTTTAATAGAAACTCCGACCCGGCAAGCACGATCACAATTTATTCGAGCCTATGTCAGTTTCGACATTCTTCGTTTCAGAAGTGTATTTCTGTGCGGAATCGCTGTTTCGCGTAGTAGATCAGTGCATTTGCAAGCAAGTATGCCAAATTGGAATAGAAACTCCGACCCGGCAAGCACGATGACGATTTATTCGAGCTTATGTCAGATTCGACGATTCTTTGTTTCAGAAGTGTATTTCTGTGCGGAATCGCTGTTTCGCGTGCTAGATCAGTGCATTTGTATGCAGATATGCGAAATTGGCACGGAAACTCCGATTCGGCAAGCACGATCACGATTTATTCGAGCTTATGTCAGATTCGACGATTCTTCGTTTCAGAAGTGTATTTCTGTGCGGAATCGCTGTTTCGCGTGCTGTATCAGTGCATTTGCATGCAAGTATGCGAAATTTTAATAGAAACTCCGACCCGGCAAGCACGATCACAATTTATTCGAGCTTATGTCAGATTCGACGATTCTTCGTTTCAGAAGTGTATTTCTGTGCGGAATCGCTGTTTCGCATGTTAGATCAGTGCATTTGCATGCAAACATTCCAAATTGGCACAGAAACTCCGATCCGCACAAACACGATCACGATTTATTCGAGCTTATGTCAGATTCGACGATTCTTCGTTTCAGAAGTGTATTTCTGTGCGGAATCGCTGTTTCGCGCGCTAGATCAGTGCATTTGCATGCAAGTATGGCAAATTGGAATAGAAACTCCGACCGGCAATCCCGATCACGATTTATTCGAGCTTATGTCAGATTCGACGATTCTTCGTTTCAGAAGTGTATTTCTGTGCGGAATCGCTGTTTCGCGGGCTAGATCAGTGCATTTGCAGGCAAGTATGCCAAATTGGAATAGAAACTCCGACACGGCAAGCACGATCACGATTTATTCGACGTTATGTCAGATTCGACGATTCTTCGTTTCAGAAGTGTATTTCTGTGCGGAATCGCTGTTTCGCGTGCTAGATCAGTGCATTTGCATGCAAATATGCGAAATTGGACAGAAACTCCGACCAGGCAAGCACGATCACAATTTATTCGAGCCTATGTCAGATTCGACGATTCTTAGTTTCAGAAGTGTATTTCAGTGCGGAATCGCTGTTTCGCGTGCTAGATCAGTGCATTTGCATGCAAATATGCGAAATTGGCACGAAAACTCCGATTCGGCAAGCACGATCACTATTTATGCGAGCTTATGTCAGATTCGACAATTATTCGTTTCACAAATGAATTTCTGTGCGGAATCGCTGTTTCGCGTAGTAGATCAGTGCATTTGCAAGCAAGTATGCCAAATTGGAATGGAAACTCCGACCCGGCAGGCACGATCACGATTTATTCGAGCTTATGTCAGATTCGACGATTCTTTGTTTCAGAAGTGTATTTCTGTGCGGAATCGCTGTTTCGCGTGCTAGATCAGTGCATTTGTATGCAGATATGCGAAATTGGCACGGAAACTCCGATTCGGCAAGCACGATCATGATTTATTCGAGCTTATGTCAGATTCGACGATTCTTCGTTTCAGAAGTGTATTTCTGTGCGGAATCGCTGTTTCGCGTCCTATATCAGTGCATTTGCATGCAAGTATGCGAAATTGGAATAGAAACTCCGACCCGGCAAGCACGATCACAATTTATTCGAGCCTATGTCAGTTTCGACATTCTTCGTTTCAGAAGTGTATTTCTGTGCGGATCGCTGTTTCGCGTGCTAGATCAGTGCATTTGTATGCAGATATGCGAAATTGGCACGGAAACTCCGATTTGGCAAGCACGATCACGATTTATTCGAGCTTATGTCAGATTCGACGTTTCTTCGTTTCAGAAGTGTATTTCTGTGCGGAATCGCTGTTTCGCGTGCTATATCAGTGCATTTGCATGCAAGTATGCGAAATTGGAATTGAAACTCCGACCCGGCAAGCACGATCACGATTTATTCGACGGTATGTCAGATTCGACGATTCTTCGTTTCAGAAGTGTATTTCTGTGCGGAATCGCTGTTTCGCGTGCTAGATCAGTGCATTTGTATGCAGATATGCGATATTGGCACGGAAACTCCGATTCGGCAAGCACGATCACGATTTATTCGAGCTTATGTCAGATTCGACGATTCTTCGTTTCAGAAGTGTATTTCTGTGCGGAATCGCTGTTTCGCGCGCTAGATCAGTGCATTTGCATGCAAATATGCGAAATTGGACAGAAACTCCGACCAGGCAAGCACGATCACGATTTATTCGAGCTTATGTCAGATTCGACGATTCTTCGTTTCAGAAGTGTATTTCTGTGCGGAATCGCTGTTTCGCGCGCTAGATCAGTGCATTTGCAGGCAAGTATGCCAAATTGGAATAGAAACTCCGACACGGCAAGCACGATCACGATTTATTCGACGTTATGTCAGATTCGACGATTCTTCGTTTCAGAAGTGTATTTCTGTGCGGAATCGCTGTTTCGCGTGCTAGATCAGTGCATTTGCATGCAAATATGCGAAATTGGACAGAAACTCCGACCAGGCAAGCACGATCACAATTTATTCGAGCCTATGTCAGATTCGACGATTCTTCGTTTCAGATGTGTATTTCAGTGCGGAATCGCTGTTTCGCGGGCTAGATCAGTGCATTTGCATGCAAATATGCGAAATTGGCACGAAAACTCCGATTCGGCAAGCACGATCACAATGTATTCGAGCTTATGTCAGATTCGACAATTATTCGTTTCACAAATGAATTTCTGTGCGGAATCGCTGTTTCGCGTAGTAGATCAGTGCATTTGCAAGCAAGTATGCCAAATTGGAATAGAAACTCCGACCCGGCAAGCACGATCACGATTTATTCGAGCTTATGTCAGATTCGACGATTCTTTGTTTCAGAAGTGTATTTCTGTGCGGAATCGCTGTTTCGCGTGCTAGATC
Source organism: Lasioglossum baleicum (assembly GCF_051020765.1). NCBI lineage: Eukaryota > Metazoa > Arthropoda > Insecta > Hymenoptera > Halictidae > Lasioglossum > Lasioglossum baleicum. The sequence continues at coordinate 1,577,351 of NW_027469093.1, forward strand.
AGTGCATTTGTATGCAGATATGCGAAATTGGCACGGAAACTCCGATTCGGCAAGCACGATCACGATTTATTCGAGTTTATGTCAGATTCGACGATTCTTCGTTTCAGAAGTGTATTTCTGTGCGGAATCGCTGTTTCGCGTGCTATATCAGTGCATTTGCATGCAAATATGCGAAATTGGCACGAAAACTCCGATTCGGCAAGGACGATCACGGTTTATTCGAGCTCATGTCAGATTCGACAATTATTCGTTTCACAAATGAATTTCTGTGCGGAATCGCTGTTCCGCGTAGTAGATCAGTGCATTTGCAAGCAAGTATGCCAAATTGGAATAGAAACTCCGACCCGGCAAGCACGATCACGATTTATTCGAGCTTATGTCAGATTCGACGATTCTTTGTTTCAGAAGTGTATTTGTGTGCGGAATCGCTGTTTCGCTTGCTATATCAGTGCATTTGCATGCAAGTATGCGAAATTTTAATAGAAACTCCGACCCGGCAAGCACGATCACAATTTATTCGAGCCTATGTCAGTTTCGACATTCTTCGTTTCAGAAGTGTATTTCTGTGCGGAATCGCTGTTTCGCGTAGTAGATCAGTGCATTTGCAAGCAAGTATGCCAAATTGGAATAGAAACTCCGTCCCGGCAAGCACGATCACAATTTATTCGAGCTTATGTCAGATTCGACGATTCTTTGTTTCAGAAGTGTATTTCTGTGCGGAATCGCTGTTTCGCGTGCTAGATCAGTGCATTTGTATGCAGATATGCGAAATTGGCACGGAAACTCCGATTCGGCAGGCACGATCACGATTTATTCGAGCTTATGTCAGATTCGACGATTCTTCGTTTCAGAAGTGTATTTCTGTGCGGAATCGCTGTTTCGCGTGCTAGATCAGTGCATTTGCATGCAAATATGCGAAATTGGACAGAAACTCCGACCAGGCAAGCACGATCACAATTTATTCGAGCCTATGTCAGATTCGACGATTCTTCGTTTCAGAAGTGTATTTCTGTGCGGAATCGCTGTTTCGCATGTTAGATCAGTGCATTTTTATGCAAACATTCCAAATTGGCACAGAAACTCCGATCCGCACAAACACGATCACGATTTATTCGAGCTTATGTCAGATTCGACGATTCTTCGTTTCAGAAGTGTATTTCTGTGCGGAATCGCTGTTTCGCGCGCTAGATCAGTGCATTTGCATGCAAGTATGGCAAATTGGAATAGAAACTCCGATCCGCACAAACACGATCACGATTTATTCGAGCTTATGTCAGATTCGACGATTCTTCGTTTCAGAAGTGTATTTCTGTGCGGAATCGCTGTTTCGCGCGCTAGATCAGTGCATTTGCATGCAAATATGCGAAATTGGACAGAAACTCCGACCAGGCAAGCACGATCACGATTTATTCGAGCTTATGTCAGATTCGACGATTCTTCGTTTCAGAAGTGTATTTCTGTGCGGAATCGCTGTTTCGCGCGCTAGATCAGTGCATTTGCAGGCAAGTATGCCAAATTGGAATAGAAACTCCGACACGGCAAGCACGATCACGATTTATTCGACGTTATGTCAGATTCGACGATTCTTCGTTTCAGAAGTGTATTTCTGTGCGGAATCGCTGTTTCGCGTGCTAGATCAGTGCATTTGCATGCAAATATGCGAAATTGGACAGAAACTCCGACCAGGCAAGCACGATCACAATTTATTCGAGCCTATGTCAGATTCGACGATTCTTCGTTTCAGAAGTGTATTTCAGTGCGGAATCGCTGTTTCGCGGGCTAGATCAGTGCATTTGCATGCAAATATGCGAAATTGGCACGAAAACTCCGATTCGGCAAGCACGATCACAATGTATTCGAGCTTATGTCAGATTCGACAATTATTCGTTTCACAAATGAATTTCTGTGCGGAACGCTGTTTCGCGTAGTAGATCAGTGCATTTGCAAGCAAGTATGCCAAATTGGAATAGAAAACTCCGACCCGGCAAGCACGATCACGATTTATTCGAGCTTATGTCAGATTCGACGATTCTTTGTTTCAGAAGTGTATTTCTGTGCGGAATCGCTGTTTCGCGTGCTAGATCAGTGCATTTGTATGCAGATATGCGAAATTGGCACGGAAACTCCGATTCGGCAAGCACGATCATGATTTATTCGAGCTTATGTCAGATTCGACGATTCTTCGTTTCAGAAGTGTATTTCTGTGCGGAATCGCTGTTTCGCGTGCTATATCAGTGCATTTGCATGCAAATATGCGAAATTGGCACGAAAACTCCGATTCGGCAAGCACGATCACAATGTATTCGAGCTTATGTCAGATTCGACAATTATTCGTTTCACAAATGAATTTCTGTGCGGAATCGCTGTTTCGCGTAGTAGATCAGTGCATTTGCAAGCAAGTATGCCAAATTGGAATAGAAACTCCGACCCGGCAAGCACGATCACGATTTATTCGAGCTTAATGTCAGATTCGACGATTCTTTGTTTCAGAAGTGTATTTCTGTGCGGAATCGCTGTTTCGCGTGCTAGATCAGTGCATTTGTATGCAGATTTGCGAAATTGGCACGGAAACTCCGATTCGGCAAGCACGATCACGATTTATTCGAGCTTATGTCAGATTCGACGATTCTTCGTTTCAGAAGTGTATTTCTGTGCGGAATCGCTGTTTCGCGTGCTAGATCAGTGCATTTGCATGCAAAATATGCGAAATTGGACAGAAACTCCGACCAGGCAAGCGCGATCACAATTTATTCGAGCTTATGTCAGATTCGACGATTCTTCGTTTCAGAAGTGTATTTCTGTGCGGTATCGCTGTTTCGCGTGCTAGATCAGTGCATTTGCATGCAAGTATGCGAAATATTAATAGAAACTCCGAACCGGCAAGCACGATCACAATTTATTCGAGCTTATGTCAGATTCGACGATTCTTCGTTTCAGAAGTGTATTTCTGTGCGGAATCGCTGTTTCGCTTGCTATATCAGTGCATTTGCATGCAAGTATGCGAAATTTTAATAGAAACTGCGACCCGGCAAGCACGATCACAATTTATTCGAGCCTATGTCAGTTTCGACATTCTTCGTTTCAGAAGTGTATTTCTGTGCGGAATCGCTGTTTCGCGTAGTAGATCAGTGCATTTGCAAGCAAGTATGCCAAATTGGAATAGAAACTCCGTCCCGGCAAGCACGATCACGATTTATTCGAGCTTATGTCAGATTCGACGATTCTTCGTTTCAGAAGTATATTTCTGTGCGGAATCGCTGTTTCGCGTGCTATATCAGTGCATTCCATGCAAATATGCGAAATTGGCACGAAAACTCCGATTCGGCAAGGACGATCACGATTTATTCGAGCTCATGTCAGATTCGACAATTATTCGTTTCACAAATGAATTTCTGTGCGGAATCGCTGTTTCGCGTAGTAGATCAGTGCATTTGCAAGCAAGTATGCCAAATTGGAATAGAAACTCCGACCCGGCAAGCACGATCACGATTTATTCGAGCTTATGTCAGATTCGACGATTCTTTGTTTCAGAAGTGTATTTCTGTGCGGAATCGCTGTTTCGCGTAGTAGATCAGTGCATTTGCAAGCAAGTATGCCAAATTGGAATAGAAACTCCGTCCCGGCAAGCACGATCACGATTTATTCGAGCTTATGTCAGATTCGACGATTCTTTGTTTCAGAAGTGTATTTCTGTGCGGAATCGCTGTTTCGCGTGCTAGATCAGTGCATTTGTATGCAGATTTGCGAAATTGGCACGGAAACTCCGATTCGGCAAGCACGATCACGATTTATTCGAGCTTATGTCAGATTCGACGATTCTTCGTTTCAGAAGTGTATTTCTTTGCGGAATCGCTGTTTCGCGTGCTATATCAGTGCATTTGCATGCAAGTATGCGAAATTTTAATAGAAACTCCGACCCGGCAAGCACGATCACAATTTATTCGAGCTTATGTCAGATTCGACGATTCTTCGTTTCAGAAGTGTATTTCTGTGCGGAATCGCTGTTTCGCTTGCTATATCAGTGCATTTGCATGCAAGTATGCGAATTTTAATAGAAACTCCGACCCGGCAAGCACGATCACAATTTATTCGAGCCTATGTCAGTTTCGACATTCTTCGTTTCAGAAGTGTATTTCTGTGCGGAATCGCTGTTTCGCGTAGTAGATCAGTGCATTTGCAAGCAAGTATGCCAAATTGGAATAGAAACTCCGACCCGGCAAGCACGATCACGATTTATTCGAGCTTATGTCAGATTCGACGATTCTTTGTTTCAGAAGTGTATTTCTGTGCGGAATCGCTGTTTCGCGTGCTAGATCAGTGCATTTGTATGCAGATATGCGAAATTGGCACGGAAACTCCGATTCGGCAAGCACGATCATGATTTATTCGAGCTTATGTCAGATTCGACGATTCTTCGTTTCAGAAGTGTATTTCAGTGCGGAATCGCTGTTTCGCGTGCTATATCAGTGCATTTGCATGCAAGTATGCGAAATTTTAATAGAAACTCCGACCCGGCAAGCACGATCACAATTTATTCGAGCCTATGTCAGATTCGACGATTCTTTGTTTCAGAAGTGTATTTCTGTGCGGAATCGCTGTTTCGCGTGCTAGATCAGTGCATTTGTATGCAGATATGCGAAATTGGCACGGAAACTCCGATTCGGCAGGCACGATCACGATTTATTCGAGCTTATGTCAGATTCGACGATTCTTCGTTTCAGAAGTGTATTTCTGTGCGGAATCGCTGTTTCGCGTGCTAGATCAGTGCATTTGCATGCAAATATGCGAAATTGGACAGAAACTCCGACCAGGCAAGCACGATCACAATTTATTCGAGCCTATGTCAGATTCGACGATTCTTCGTTTCAGAAGTGTATTTCTGTGCGGAATCGCTGTTTCGCATGTTAGATCAGTGCATTTGCATGCAAAACATTCCAAATTGGCACAGAAACTCCGATCCGCACAAACACGATCACGATTTATTCGAGCTTATGTCAGATTCGACGATTCTTCGTTTCAGAAGTGTATTTCTGTGCGGAATCGCTGTTTCGCGCGCTAGATCAGTGCATTTGCATGCAAGTATGGCAAATTGGAATAGAAACTCCGACCGGCAATCACGATCACGATTTATTCGAGCTTATGTCAGATTCGACGATTCTTCGTTTCAGAAGTGTATTTCTGTGCGGAATCGCTGTTTCGCGCGCTAGATCAGTGCATTTGCAGGCAAGTATGCCAAATTGGAATAGAAACTCCGACACGGCAAGCACGATCACGATTTATTCGACGTTATGTCAGATTCGACAATTCTTCGTTTCAGAAGTGTATTTCTGTGCGGAATCGCTGTTTCGCGCGCTAGATCAGTGCATTTGCATGCAAGTATGACAAATTGGAATAGAAACTCCGACCGGCAATCACGATCACGATTTATTCGAGCTTATGTCAGATTCGACGATTCTTCGTTTCAGAAGTGTATTTCTGTGCGGAATCGCTGTTTCGCGCGCTAGATCAGTGCATTTGCAGGCAAGTATGCCAAATTGGAATAGAAACTCCGATTCGGCAAGCACGATCACAATGTATTCGAGCTTATGTCAGATTCGACAATTATTCGTTTCACAAATGAATTTCTGTGCGGAATCGCTGTTTTCGCGTAGTAGATCAGTGCATTTGCAAGCAAGTATGCCAAATTGGAATAGAAACTCCGACCAGGCAAGCACGATCACAATTTATTCGAGCCTATGTCAGATTCGACGATTCTTCGTTTCAGAAGTGTATTTCAGTGCGGAATCGCTGTTTCGCGGGCTAGATCAGTGCATTTGCATGCAAATATGCGAAATTGGCACGAAAACTCCGATTCGGCAAGCACGATCACAATGTATTCGAGCTTATGTCAGATTCGACAATTATTCGTTTCACAAATGAATTTCTGTGCGGAATCGCTGTTTCGCGTAGTAGATCAGTGCATTTGCAAGCAAGTATGCCAAATTGGAATAGAAACTCCGACCCGGCAAGCACGATCACGATTTATTCGAGCTTATGTCAGATTCGACGATTCTTTGTTTCAGAAGTGTATTTCTGTGCGGAATCGCTGTTTCGCGTGCTAGATCAGTGCATTTGTATGCAGATTTGCGAAATTGGCACGGAAACTCCGATTCGGCAGGCACGATCTCGATATATTCGAGCTTATGTCAGATTCGACGATTCTTCGTTTCAGAAGTGTATTTCTGTGCGGAATCGCTGTTTCGCGTGCTAGATCAGTGCATTTGCATGCAAATATGCGAAATTGGACAGAAACTCCGACCAGGCAAGCACGATCACAATTTATTCGAGCCTATGTCAGATTCGACGATTCTTCGTTTCAGAAGTGTATTTCTGTGCGGAATCGCTGTTTCGCATGTTAGATCAGTGCATTTGCATGCAAACATTCCAAATTGGCACAGAAACTCCGATCCGCACAAACACGATCACGATTTATTCGAGCTTATGTCAGATTCGACGATTCTTCGTTTCAGAAGTGTATTTCTGTGCGGAATCGCTGTTTCGCGCGCTAGATCAGTGCATTTGCATGCAAATTATGGCAAATTGGAATAGAAACTCGACCGGCAATCACGATCACGATTTATTCGAGCTTATGTCAGATTCGACGATTCTTCGTTTCAGAAGTGTATTTCTGTGCGGAATCGCTGTTTCGCGCGCTAGATCAGTGCATTTGCAGGCAAGTATGCCAAATTGGAATAGAAACTCCGATTCGGCAAGCACGATCACAATGTATTCGAGCTTATGTCAGATTCGACAATTATTCGTTTCACAAATGAATTTCTGTGCGGAATCGCTGTTTCGCGTAGTAGATCAGTGCATTTGCAAGCAAGTATGCCAAATTGGAATAGAAACTCCGACCAGGCAAGCACGATCACAATTTATTCGAGCCTATGTCAGATTCGACGATTCTTCGTTTCAGAAGTGTATTTCAGTGCGGAATCGCTGTTTCGCGGGCTAGATCAGTGCATTTGCATGCAAATATGCGAAATTGGCACGAAAACTCCGATTCGGCAAGCACGATCACAATGTATTCGAGCTTATGTCAGATTCGACAATTATTCGTTTCACAAATGAATTTCTGTGCGGAATCGCTGTTTCGCGTAGTAGATCAGTGCATTTGCAAGCAAGTATGCCAAATTGGAATAGAAACTCCGACCCGGCAAGCACGATCACGATTTATTCGAGCTTATGTCAGATTCGACGATTCTTTGTTTCAGAAGTGTATTTCTGTGCGGAATCGCTGTTTCGCGTGCTAGATCAGTGCATTTGTATGCAGATTTGCGAAATTGGCACGGAAACTCCGATTCGGCAAGCACGATCACGATTTATTCGAGCTTATGTCAGATTCGACGATTCTTCGTTTCAGAAGTGTATTTCTGTGCGGAATCGCTGTTTCGCGTGCTAGATCAGTGCATTTGCATGCAAATATGCGAAATTGGACAGAAACTCCGACCAGGCAAGCGCGATCACAATTTATTCGAGCTTATGTCAGATTCGACGATTCTTCGTTTCAGAAGTGTATTTCTGTGCGGTATCGCTGTTTCGCGTGCTAGATCAGTGCATTTGCATGCAAGTATGCGAAATATTAATAGAAACTCCGAACCGGCAAGCACGATCACAATTTATTCGAGCTTATGTCAGATTCGACGATTCTTCGTTTCAGAAGTGTATTTCTGTGCGGAATCGCTGTTTCGCTTGCTATATCAGTGCATTTGCATGCAAGTATGCGAAATTTTAATAGAAACTGCGACCCGGCAAGCACGATCACAATTTATTCGAGCCTATGTCAGTTTCGACATTCTTCGTTTCAGAAGTGTATTTCTGTGCGGAATCGCTGTTTCGCGTAGTAGATCAGTGCATTTGCAAGCAAGTATGCCAAATTGGAATAGAAACTCCGTCCCGGCAAGCACGATCACGATTTATTCGAGCTTATGTCAGATTCGACGATTCTTCGTTTCAGAAGTATATTTCTGTGCGGAATCGCTGTTTCGCGTGCTATATCAGTGCATTTCCATGCAAATATGCGAAATTGGCACGAAAACTCCGATTCGGCAAGGACGATCACGATTTATTCGAGCTCATGTCAGATTCGACAATTATTCGTTTCACAAATGAATTTCTGTGCGAAATCGCTGTTTCGCGTAGTAGATCAGTGCATTTGCAAGCAAGTATGCCAAATTGGAATAGAAACTCCGACCCGGCAAGCACGATCACGATTTATTCGAGCTTATGTCAGATTCGACGATTCTTTGTTTCAGAAGTGTATTTCTGTGCGGAATCGCTGTTTCGCGTAGTAGATCAGTGCATTTGCAAGCAAGTATGCCAAATTGGAATAGAAACTCCGTCCCGGCAAGCACGATCACGATTTATTCGAGCTTATGTCAGATTCGACGATTCTTTGTTTCAGAAGTGTATTTCTGTGCGGAATCGCTGTTTCGCGTGCTAGATCAGTGCATTTGTATGCAGATTTGCGAAATTGGCAAGGAAACTCCGATTCGGCAAGCACGATCACGATTTATTCGAGCTTATGTCAGATTCGACGATTCTTCGTTTCAGAAGTGTATTTCTGTGCGGAATCGCTGTTTCGCGCGCTAGATCAGTGCATTTGCATGCAAGTATGCGAAATTTTAATAGAAACTCCGACCCGGCAAGCACGATCACAATTTATTCGAGCTTATGTCAGATTCGACGATTCTTCGTTTCAGAAGTGTATTTCTGTGCGGAATCGCTGTTTCGCTTGCTATATCAGTGCATTTGCATGCAAGTATGCGAAATTTTAATAGAAACTCCGACCCGGCAAGCACGATCACAATTTATTCGAGCCTATGTCAGTTTCGACATTCTTCGTTTCAGAAGTGTATTTCTGTGCGGAATCGCTGTTTCGCGTAGTAGATCAGTGCATTTGCAAGCAAGTATGCCAAATTGGAATAGAAACTCCGACCCGGCAATCACGATCACGATTTATTCGAGCTTATGTCAGATTCGACGATTCTTTGTTTCAGAAGTGTATTTCTGTGCGGAATCGCTGTTTCGCGTGCTAGATCAGTGCATTTGTATGCAGATATGCGAAATTGGCACGGAAACTCCGATTCGGCAAGCACGATCATGATTTATTCGAGCTTATGTCAGATTCGACGATTCTTCGTTTCAGAAGTGTATTTCTGTGCGGAATCGCTGTTTCGCGTGCTATATCAGTGCATTTGCATGCAAATATGCGAAATTGGCACGAAAACTCCGATTCGGCAAGGACGATCACGATTTATTCGAGCTCATGTCAGATTCGACAATTATTCGTTTCACAAATGAATTTCTGTGCGGAATCGCTGTTCCGCGTAGTAGATCAGTGCATTTGCAAGCAAGTATGCCAAATTGGAATAGAAACTCCGACCCGGCAAGCACGATCACGATTTATTCGAGCTTATGTCAGATTCGACGATTCTTTGTTTCAGAAGTGTATTTCTGTGCGGAAACGCTGTTTCGCGTGCTAGATCAGTGCATTTGTATGCAGATTTGCGAAATTGGCACGGAAACTCCGATTCGGCAAGCACGATCACGATTTATTCGAGCTTATGTCAGATTCGACGATTCTTCGTTTCAGAAGTGTATTTCTGTGCGGAATCGCTGTTTCGCGTGCAATATCAGTGCATTTGCATGCAAGTATGCGAAATTTTAATAGAAACTCCGAGCCGGCAAGCACGATCACAATTTATTCGAGCTTATGTCAGATTCGACGATTCTTCGTTTCAGAAGTGTATTTCTGTGCGGAATCGCTGTTTCGCTTGCTATATCAGTGCATTTGCATGCAAGTATGCGAAATTTTAATAGAAACTCCGACCCGGCAAGCACGATCACAATTTATTCGAGCCTATGTCAGTTTCGACATTCTTCGTTTCAGAAGTGTATTTCTGTGCGGAATCGCTGTTTCGCGTAGTAGATCAGTGCATTTGCAAGCAAGTATGCCAAATTGGAATAGAAACTCCGTCCCGGCAAGCACGATCACGATTTATTCGAGCTTATGTCAGATTCGACGATTCTTTGTTTCAGAAGTGTATTTCTGTGCGGAATCGCTGTTTCGCGTGCTAGATCAGTGCATTTGTATGCAGATATGCGAAATTGGCACGGAAACTCCGATTCGGCAAACACGATCATGATTTATTCGAGCTTATGTCAGATTCGACGATTCTTCGTTTCAGAAGTATATTTCTGTGCGGAATCGCTGTTTCGCGTGCTATATCAGTGCATTTGCATGCAAATATGCGAAATTGGCACGAAAACTCCGATTCGGCAAGGACGATCACGATTTATTCGAGCTCATGTCAGATTCGGCAATTATTCGTTTCACAAATGAATTTCTGTGCGGAATCGCTGTTTCGCGTAGTAGATCAGTGCATTTGCAAGCAAGTATGCCAAATTGGAATAGAAACTCCGACCCGGCAAGCACGATCACGATTTATTCGAGCTTATGTCAGATTCGACGATTCTTTGTTTCAGAAGTGTATTTCTGTGCGGAATCGCTGTTTCGCGTAGTAGATCAGTGCATTTGCAAGCAAGTATGCCAAATTGGAATAGAAACTCCGTCCCGGCAAGCACGATCACGATTTATTCGAGCTTATGTCAGATTCGACGATTCTTTGTTTCAGAAGTGTATTTCTGTGCGGAATCGCTGTTTCGCGTGCTAGATCAGTGCATTTGTATGCAGATTTGCGAAATTGGCACGGAAACTCCGATTCGGCAAGCACGATCACGATTTATTCGAGCTTATGTCAGATTCGACGATTCTTCGTTTCAGAAGTGTATTTCTTTGCGGAATCGCTGTTTCGCGTGCTATATCAGTGCATTTGCATGCAAGTATGCGAAATTTTAATAGAAACTCCGACCCGGCAAGCACGATCACAATTTATTCGAGCTTATGTCAGATTCGACGATTCTTCGTTTCAGAAGTGTATTTCTGTGCGGAATCGCTGTTTCGCTTGCTATATCAGTGCATTTGCATGCAAGTATGCGAAATTTTAATAGAAACTCCGACCCGGCAAGCACGATCACAATTTATTCGAGCCTATGTCAGTTTCGACATTCTTCGTTTCAGAAGTGTATTTCTGTGCGGAATCGCTGTTTCGCGTAGTAGATCAGTGCATTTGCAAGCAAGTATGCCAAATTGGAATAGAAACTCCGACCCGGCAAGCACGATCACGATTTATTCGAGCTTATGTCAGATTCGACGATTCTTTGTTTCAGAAGAGTATTTCTGTGCGGAATCGCTGTTTCGCGTGCTAGATCAGTGCATTTGTATGCAGATATGCGAAATTGGCACGGAAACTCCGATTCGGCAAGCACGATCACGATTTATTCGAGCTTATGTCAGATTCGACGATTCTTCGTTTCAGAAGTGTATTTCTGTGCGGAATCGCTGTTTCGCGTGCTATATCAGTGCATTTGCATGCAAGTATGCGAAATTTTAATAGAAACTCCGACCCGGCAAGCACGATCACAATTTATTCGAGCCTATGTCAGATTCGACGATTCTTTGTTTCAGAAGTGTATTTCTGTGCGGAATCGCCGTTTCGCGTGCTAGATCAGTGCATTTGTATGCAGATATGCGAAATTGGCACGGAAACTCCGATTCGGCAGGCACGATCTCGATTTATTCGAGCTTATGTCAGATTCGACGATTCTTCGTTTCAGAAGTGTATTTCTGTGCGGAATCGCTGTTTCGCGTGCTAGATCAGTGCATTTGCATGCAAATATGCGAAATTGGACAGAAACTCCGACCAGGCAAGCACGATCACAATTTATTCGAGCCTATGTCAGATTCGACGATTCTTCGTTTCAGAAGTGTATTTCTGTGCGGAATCGCTGTTTCGCATGTTAGATCAGTGCATTTGCATGCAAACATTCCAAATTGGCACAGAAACTCCGATCCGCACAAACACGATCACGATTTATTCGAGCTTATGTCAGATTCGACGATTCTTCGTTTCAGAAGTGTATTTCTGTGCGGAATCGCTGTTTCGCGCGCTAGATCAGTGCATTTGCATGCAAATATGGCAAATTGGAATAGAAACTCCGACCGGCAATCACGATCACGATTTATTCGAGCTTATGTCAGATTCGACGATTCTTCGTTTCAGAAGTGTATTTCTGTGCGGAATCGCTGTTTCGCGCGCTAGATCAGTGCATTTGCAGGCAAGTATGCCAAATTGGAATAGAAACTCCGACACGGCAAGCACGATCACGATTTATTCGACGTTATGTCAGATTCGACGATTCTTCGTTTCAGAAGTGTATTTCTGTGCGGAATCGCTGTTTCGCGTGCTAGATCAGTGCATTTGCATGCAATTATGCGAAATTGGACAGAAACTCCGACCAGGCAAGCACGATCACAATTTATTCGAGCCTATGTCAGATTCGACGATTCTTAGTTTCAGAAGTGTATTTCAGTGCGGAATCGCTGTTTCGCGTGCTAGATCAGTGCATTTGCATGCAAATATGCGAAATTGGCACGGAAACTCCGATTCGGCAAGCACGATCACGATTTATTCGAGCTTATGTCAGATTCGACGATTCTTCGTTTCAGAAGTGTATTTCTGTGCGGAATCGCTGTTTCGCGTGCTATATCAGTGCATTTGCATGCAAGTATGCGAAATTTTAATAGAAACTCCGACCCGGCAAGCACGATCACAATTTATTCGAGCCTATGTCAGATTCGACGATTCTTTGTTTCAGAAGTGTATTTCTGTGCGGAATCGCCGTTTCGCGTGCTAGATCAGTGCATTTGTATGCAGATATGCGAAATTGGCACGGAAACTCCGATTCGGCAGGCACGGTCTCGATTTATTCGAGCTTATGTCAGATTCGACGATTCTTCGTTTCAGAAGTGTATTTCTGTGCGGAATCGCTGTTTCGCGTGCTAGATCAGTGCATTTGCATGCAAATATGCGAAATTGGACAGAAACTCCGACCAGGCAAGCACGATCACAATTTATTCGAGCTTATGTCAGATTCGACGATTCTTCGTTTCAGAAGTGTATTTCTGTGCGGAATCGCTGTTTCGCTTGCTATATCAGTGCATTTGCATGCAAGTATGCGAAATTTTAATAGAAACTCCGACCCGGCAAGCACGATCACAATTTATTCGAGCCTATGTCAGTTTCGACATTCTTCGTTTCAGAAGTGTATTTCTGTGCGGAATCGCTGTTTCGCGTAGTAGATCAGTGCATTTGCAAGCAAGTATGCCAAATTGGAATAGAAACTCCGTCCCGGCAAGCACGATCACGATTTATTCGAGCTTATGTCAGATTCGACGATTCTTTGTTTCAGAAGTGTATTTCTGTGCGGAATCGCTGTTTCGCGTGCTAGATCAGTGCATTTGTATGCAGATATGCGAAATTGGCACGGAAACTCCGATTCGGCAAACACGATCATGATTTATTCGAGCTTATGTCAGATTCGACGATTCTTCGTTTCAGAAGTATATTTCTGTGCGGAATCGCTGTTTCGCGTGCTATATCAGTGCATTTGCATGCAAATATGCGAAATTGGCACGAAAACTCCGATTCGGCAAGGACGATCACGATTTATTCGAGCTCATGTCAGATTCGGCAATTATTCGTTTCACAAATGAATTTCTGTGCGGAATCGCTGTTTCGCGTAGTAGATCAGTGCATTTGCAAGCAAGTATGCCAAATTGGAATAGAAACTCCGACCCGGCAAGCACGATCACGATTTATTCGAGCTTATGTCAGATTCGACGATTCTTTGTTTCAGAAGTGTATTTCTGTGCGGAATCGCTGTTTCGCGTAGTAGATCAGTGCATTTGCAAGCAAGTATGCCAAATTGGAATAGAAACTCCGTCCCGGCAAGCACGATCACGATTTATTCGAGCTTATGTCAGATTCGACGATTCTTTGTTTCAGAAGTGTATTTCTGTGCGGAATCGCTGTTTCGCGTGCTAGATCAGTGCATTTGTATGCAGATTTGCGAAATTGGCACGGAAACTCCGATTCGGCAAGCACGATCACGATTTATTCGAGCTTATGTCAGATTCGACGATTCTTCGTTTCAGAAGTGTATTTCTTTGCGGAATCGCTGTTTCGCGTGCTATATCAGTGCATTTGCATGCAAGTATGCGAAATTTTAATAGAAACTCCGACCCGGCAAGCACGATCACAATTTATTCGAGCTTATGTCAGATTCGACGATTCTTCGTTTCAGAAGTGTATTTCTGTGCGGAATCGCTGTTTCGCTTGCTATATCAGTGCATTTGCATGCAAGTATGCGAAATTTTAATAGAAACTCCGACCCGGCAAGCACGATCACAATTTATTCGAGCCTATGTCAGTTTCGACATTCTTCGTTTCAGAAGTGTATTTCTGTGCGGAATCGCTGTTTCGCGTAGTAGATCAGTGCATTTGCAAGCAAGTATGCCAAATTGGAATAGAAACTCCGACCCGGCAAGCACGATCACGATTTATTCGAGCTTATGTCAGATTCGACGATTCTTTGTTTCAGAAGAGTATTTCTGTGCGGAATCGCTGTTTCGCGTGCTAGATCAGTGCATTTGTATGCAGATATGCGAAATTGGCACGGAAACTCCGATTCGGCAAGCACGATCACGATTTATTCGAGCTTATGTCAGATTCGACGATTCTTCGTTTCAGAAGTGTATTTCTGTGCGGAATCGCTGTTTCGCGTGCTATATCAGTGCATTTGCATGCAAGTATGCGAAATTTTAATAGAAACTCCGACCCGGCAAGCACGATCACAATTTATTCGAGCCTATGTCAGATTCGACGATTCTTTGTTTCAGAAGTGTATTTCTGTGCGGAATCGCCGTTTCGCGTGCTAGATCAGTGCATTTGTATGCAGATATGCGAAATTGGCACGGAAACTCCGATTCGGCAGGCACGATCTCGATTTATTCGAGCTTATGTCAGATTCGACGATTCTTCGTTTCAGAAGTGTATTTCTGTGCGGAATCGCTGTTTCGCGTGCTAGATCAGTGCATTTGCATGCAAATATGCGAAATTGGACAGAAACTCCGACCAGGCAAGCACGATCACAATTTATTCGAGCCTATGTCAGATTCGACGATTCTTCGTTTCAGAAGTGTATTTCTGTGCGGAATCGCTGTTTCGCATGTTAGATCAGTGCATTTGCATGCAAACATTCCAAATTGGCACAGAAACTCCGATCCGCACAAACACGATCACGATTTATTCGAGCTTATGTCAGATTCGACGATTCTTCGTTTCAGAAGTGTATTTCTGTGCGGAATCGCTGTTTCGCGCGCTAGATCAGTGCATTTGCATGCAAATATGGCAAATTGGAATAGAAACTCCGACCGGCAATCACGATCACGATTTATTCGAGCTTATGTCAGATTCGACGATTCTTCGTTTCAGAAGTGTATTTCTGTGCGGAATCGCTGTTTCGCGCGCTAGATCAGTGCATTTGCAGGCAAGTATGCCAAATTGGAATAGAAACTCCGACACGGCAAGCACGATCACGATTTATTCGACGTTATGTCAGATTCGACGATTCTTCGTTTCAGAAGTGTATTTCTGTGCGGAATCGCTGTTTCGCGTGCTAGATCAGTGCATTTGCATGCAATTATGCGAAATTGGACAGAAACTCCGACCAGGCAAGCACGATCACAATTTATTCGAGCCTATGTCAGATTCGACGATTCTTAGTTTCAGAAGTGTATTTCAGTGCGGAATCGCTGTTTCGCGTGCTAGATCAGTGCATTTGCATGCAAATATGCGAAATTGGCACGGAAACTCCGATTCGGCAAGCACGATCACGATTTATTCGAGCTTATGTCAGATTCGACGATTCTTCGTTTCAGAAGTGTATTTCTGTGCGGAATCGCTGTTTCGCGTGCTATATCAGTGCATTTGCATGCAAGTATGCGAAATTTTAATAGAAACTCCGACCCGGCAAGCACGATCACAATTTATTCGAGCCTATGTCAGATTCGACGATTCTTTGTTTCAGAAGTGTATTTCTGTGCGGAATCGCCGTTTCGCGTGCTAGATCAGTGCATTTGTATGCAGATATGCGAAATTGGCACGGAAACTCCGATTCGGCAGGCACGGTCTCGATTTATTCGAGCTTATGTCAGATTCGACGATTCTTCGTTTCAGAAGTGTATTTCTGTGCGGAATCGCTGTTTCGCGTGCTAGATCAGTGCATTTGCATGCAAATATGCGAAATTGGACAGAAACTCCGACCAGGCAAGCACGATCACAATTTATTCGAGCCTATGTCAGATTCGACGATTCTTCGTTTCAGAAGTGTATTTCTGTGCGGAATCGCTGTTTCGCATGTTAGATCAGTGCATTTGCATGCAAACATTCCAAATTGGCACAGAAACTCCGATCCGCACAAACACGATCACGATTTATTCGAGCTTATGTCAGATTCGACGATTCTTCGTTTCAGAAGTGTATTTCTGTGCGGAATCGCTGTTTCGCGCGCTAGATCAGTGCATTTGCATGCAAATATGGCAAATTGGAATAGAAACTCCGACCGGCAATCACGATCACGATTTATTCGAGCTTATGTCAGATTCGACGATTCTTCGTTTCAGAAGTGTATTTCTGTGCGGAATCGCTGTTTCGCGTGCTAGATCAGTGCATTTGCATGCAATTATGCGAAATTGGACAGAAACTCCGACCAGGCAAGCACGATCACAATTTATTCGAGCCTATGTCAGATTCGACGATTCTTAGTTTCAGAAGTGTATTTCAGTGCGGAATCGCTGTTTCGCGTGCTAGATCAGTGCATTTGCATGCAAATATGCGAAATTGGCACGAAAACTCCGATTCGGCAAGCACGATCACGATTTATTCGAGCTTATGTCAGATTCGACAATTATTCGTTTCACAAATGAATTTCTGTGCGGAATCGCTGTTTCGCGTAGTAGATCAGTGCATTTGCAAGCAAGTATGCCAAATTGGAATGGAAACTCCGACCCGGCAAGCACGATCACGATTTATTCGAGCTTATGTCAGATTCGACGATTCTTTGTTTCAGAAGTGTATTTCTGTGCGGAATCGCTGTTTCGCGTGCTAGATCAGTGCATTTGTATGCAGATATGCGAAATTGGCACGGAAACTCCGATTCGGCAAGCACGATCATGATTTATTCGAGCTTATGTCAGATTCGACGATTCTTCGTTTCAGAAGTGTATTTCTGTGCGGAATCGCTGTTTCGCGTGCTATATCAGTGCATTTGCATGCAAGTATGCGAAATTGGAATAGAAACTCCGACCCGGCAAGCACGATCACAATTTATTCGAGCCTATGTCAGTTTCGACATTCTTCGTTTCAGAAGTGTATTTCTGTGCGGAATCACTGTTTCGCGCGCTAGATCAGAGCATTTGCATGCAAATATGCGAAATTGGTACGAAATCTCCGATTTGGCAATCACGATCATGGTTTATTCGAGCTTATGTCAGATTCGACGATTATTCGTTTCACAAATGAATTTCTGTACGGAATCGCTGTTTAGCGTGCTAGATCAGTGCATTTGTATGCAAATATGCGAAATTGGTACGGAAACTCCGATTCGGCAAGCACGACCACGATTTATTCGAGCTTATGTCAGATTCGACGATTCTTCGTTTCAGAAGTATATTTCTGTGCGGAATCGCAGTTTCGCGCGCTAGATCAGTGCATTTGCATGCAAGTATGACAAATTGGAATAGAAACTCCGACCGGCAATCACGATCACGATTTATTCGAGCTTATGTCAGATTCGACGATTCTTCGTTTCAGAAGTGTATTTCTGTGCGGAATCGCTGTTTCGCTTGCTATATCAGTGCATTTGCATGCAAGTATGCGAAATTTTAATAGAAACTCCGACCCGGCAAGCACGATCACAATTTATTCGAGCCTATGTCAGTTTCGACATTCTTCGTTTCAGAAGTGTATTTCTGTGCGGAATCGCTGTTTCGCGTAGTAGATCAGTGCATTTGCAAGCAAGTATGCCAAATTGGAATAGAAACTCCGTCCCGGCAAGCACGATCACGATTTATTCGAGCTTATGTCAGATTCGACGATTCTTTGTTTCAGAAGTGTATTTCTGTGCGGAATCGCTGTTTCGCGTGCTAGATCAGTGCATTTGTATGCAGATATGCGAAATTGGCACGGAAACTCCGATTCGGCAAACACGATCATGATTTATTCGAGCTTATGTCAGATTCGACGATTCTTCGTTTCAGAAGTATATTTCTGTGCGGAATCGCTGTTTCGCGTGCTATATCAGTGCATTTGCATGCAAATATGCGAAATTGGCACGAAAACTCCGATTCGGCAAGGACGATCACGATTTATTCGAGCTCATGTCAGATTCGGCAATTATTCGTTTCACAAATGAATTTCTGTGCGGAATCGCTGTTTCGCGTAGTAGATCAGTGCATTTGCAAGCAAGTATGCCAAATTGGAATAGAAACTCCGACCCGGCAAGCACGATCACGATTTATTCGAGCTTATGTCAGATTCGACGATTCTTTGTTTCAGAAGTGTATTTCTGTGCGGAATCGCTGTTTCGCGTAGTAGATCAGTGCATTTGCAAGCAAGTATGCCAAATTGGAATAGAAACTCCGTCCCGGCAAGCACGATCACGATTTATTCGAGCTTATGTCAGATTCGACGATTCTTTGTTTCAGAAGTGTATTTCTGTGCGGAATCGCTGTTTCGCGTGCTAGATCAGTGCATTTGTATGCAGATTTGCGAAATTGGCACGGAAACTCCGATTCGGCAAGCACGATCACGATTTATTCGAGCTTATGTCAGATTCGACGATTCTTCGTTTCAGAAGTGTATTTCTTTGCGGAATCGCTGTTTCGCGTGCTATATCAGTGCATTTGCATGCAAGTATGCGAAATTTTAATAGAAACTCCGACCCGGCAAGCACGATCACAATTTATTCGAGCTTATGTCAGATTCGACGATTCTTCGTTTCAGAAGTGTATTTCTGTGCGGAATCGCTGTTTCGCTTGCTATATCAGTGCATTTGCATGCAAGTATGCGAAATTTTAATAGAAACTCCGACCCGGCAAGCACGATCACAATTTATTCGAGCCTATGTCAGTTTCGACATTCTTCGTTTCAGAAGTGTATTTCTGTGCGGAATCGCTGTTTCGCGTAGTAGATCAGTGCATTTGCAAGCAAGTATGCCAAATTGGAATAGAAACTCCGACCCGGCAAGCACGATCACGATTTATTCGAGCTTATGTCAGATTCGACGATTCTTTGTTTCAGAAGAGTATTTCTGTGCGGAATCGCTGTTTCGCGTGCTAGATCAGTGCATTTGTATGCAGATATGCGAAATTGGCACGGAAACTCCGATTCGGCAAGCACGATCACGATTTATTCGAGCTTATGTCAGATTCGACGATTCTTCGTTTCAGAAGTGTATTTCTGTGCGGAATCGCTGTTTCGCGTGCTATATCAGTGCATTTGCATGCAAGTATGCGAAATTTTAATAGAAACTCCGACCCGGCAAGCACGATCACAATTTATTCGAGCCTATGTCAGATTCGACGATTCTTTGTTTCAGAAGTGTATTTCTGTGCGGAATCGCCGTTTCGCGTGCTAGATCAGTGCATTTGTATGCAGATATGCGAAATTGGCACGGAAACTCCGATTCGGCAGGCACGATCTCGATTTATTCGAGCTTATGTCAGATTCGACGATTCTTCGTTTCAGAAGTGTATTTCTGTGCGGAATCGCTGTTTCGCGTGCTAGATCAGTGCATTTGCATGCAAATATGCGAAATTGGACAGAAACTCCGACCAGGCAAGCACGATCACAATTTATTCGAGCCTATGTCAGATTCGACGATTCTTCGTTTCAGAAGTGTATTTCTGTGCGGAATCGCTGTTTCGCATGTTAGATCAGTGCATTTGCATGCAAACATTCCAAATTGGCACAGAAACTCCGATCCGCACAAACACGATCACGATTTATTCGAGCTTATGTCAGATTCGACGATTCTTCGTTTCAGAAGTGTATTTCTGTGCGGAATCGCTGTTTCGCGCGCTAGATCAGTGCATTTGCATGCAAATATGGCAAATTGGAATAGAAACTCCGACCGGCAATCACGATCACGATTTATTCGAGCTTATGTCAGATTCGACGATTCTTCGTTTCAGAAGTGTATTTCTGTGCGGAATCGCTGTTTCGCGCGCTAGATCAGTGCATTTGCAGGCAAGTATGCCAAATTGGAATAGAAACTCCGACACGGCAAGCACGATCACGATTTATTCGACGTTATGTCAGATTCGACGATTCTTCGTTTCAGAAGTGTATTTCTGTGCGGAATCGCTGTTTCGCGTGCTAGATCAGTGCATTTGCATGCAATTATGCGAAATTGGACAGAAACTCCGACCAGGCAAGCACGATCACAATTTATTCGAGCCTATGTCAGATTCGACGATTCTTAGTTTCAGAAGTGTATTTCAGTGCGGAATCGCTGTTTCGCGTGCTAGATCAGTGCATTTGCATGCAAATATGCGAAATTGGCACGGAAACTCCGATTCGGCAAGCACGATCACGATTTATTCGAGCTTATGTCAGATTCGACGATTCTTCGTTTCAGAAGTGTATTTCTGTGCGGAATCGCTGTTTCGCGTGCTATATCAGTGCATTTGCATGCAAGTATGCGAAATTTTAATAGAAACTCCGACCCGGCAAGCACGATCACAATTTATTCGAGCCTATGTCAGATTCGACGATTCTTTGTTTCAGAAGTGTATTTCTGTGCGGAATCGCCGTTTCGCGTGCTAGATCAGTGCATTTGTATGCAGATATGCGAAATTGGCACGGAAACTCCGATTCGGCAGGCACGGTCTCGATTTATTCGAGCTTATGTCAGATTCGACGATTCTTCGTTTCAGAAGTGTATTTCTGTGCGGAATCGCTGTTTCGCGTGCTAGATCAGTGCATTTGCTTGCAAATATGCGAAATTGGACAGAAACTCCGACCAGGCAAGCACGATCACAATTTATTCGAGCCTATGTCAGATTCGACGATTCTTCGTTTCAGAAGTGTATTTCTGTGCGGAATCGCTGTTTCGCATGTTAGATCAGTGCATTTGCATGCAAACATTCCAAATTGGCACAGAAACTCCGATCCGCACAAACACGATCACGATTTATTCGAGCTTATGTCAGATTCGACGATTCTTCGTTTCAGAAGTGTATTTCTGTGCGGAATCGCTGTTTCGCGCGCTAGATCAGTGCATTTGCATGCAAATATGGCAAATTGGAATAGAAACTCCGACCGGCAATCACGATCACGATTTATTCGAGCTTATGTCAGATTCGACGATTCTTCGTTTCAGAAGTGTATTTCTGTGCGGAATCGCTGTTTCGCGTGCTAGATCAGTGCATTTGCATGCAATTATGCGAAATTGGACAGAAACTCCGACCAGGCAAGCACGATCACAATTTATTCGAGCCTATGTCAGATTCGACGATTCTTAGTTTCAGAAGTGTATTTCAGTGCGGAATCGCTGTTTCGCGTGCTAGATCAGTGCATTTGCATGCAAATATGCGAAATTGGCACGAAAACTCCGATTCGGCAAGCACGATCACGATTTATTCGAGCTTATGTCAGATTCGACAATTATTCGTTTCACAAATGAATTTCTGTGCGGAATCGCTGTTTCGCGTAGTAGATCAGTGCATTTGCAAGCAAGTATGCCAAATTGGAATGGAAACTCCGACCCGGCAAGCACGATCACGATTTATTCGAGCTTATGTCAGATTCGACGATTCTTTGTTTCAGAAGTGTATTTCTGTGCGGAATCGCTGTTTCGCGTGCTAGATCAGTGCATTTGTATGCAGATATGCGAAATTGGCACGGAAACTCCGATTCGGCAAGCACGATCATGATTTATTCGAGCTTATGTCAGATTCGACGATTCTTCGTTTCAGAAGTGTATTTCTGTGCGGAATCGCTGTTTCGCGTGCTATATCAGTGCATTTGCATGCAAGTATGCGAAATTGGAATAGAAACTCCGACCCGGCAAGCACGATCACAATTTATTCGAGCCTATGTCAGTTTCGACATTCTTCGTTTCAGAAGTGTATTTCTGTGCGGAATCACTGTTTCGCGCGCTAGATCAGAGCATTTGCATGCAAATATGCGAAATTGGCACGAAATCTCCGATTTGGCAATCACGATCATGGTTTATTCGAGCTTATGTCAGATTCGACGATTATTCGTTTCACAAATGAATTTCTGTACGGAATCGCTGTTTAGCGTGCTAGATCAGTGCATTTGTATGCAAATATGCGAAATTGGTACGGAAACTCCGATTCGGCAAGCACGACCACGATTTATTCGAGCTTATGTCAGATTCGACGATTCTTCGTTTCAGAAGTATATTTCTGTGCGGAATCGCAGTTTCGCGCGCTAGATCAGTGCATTTGCATGCAAGTATGACAAATTGGAATAGAAACTCCGACCGGCAATCACGATCACGATTTATTCGAGCTTATGTCAGATTCGACGATTCTTCGTTTCAGAAGTGTATTTCTGTGCGGAATCGCTGTTTCGCGCGCTAGATCAGTGCATTTGCAGGCAAGTATGCCAAATTGGAATAGAAACTCCGACACGGCAAGCACGGTCACGATTTATTCGACGTTATGTCAGATTCGACGATTCTTCGTTTCAGAAGTGTATTTCTGTGCGGAATCGCTGTTTCGCGTGCTAGATCAGTGCATTTGCATGCAAATATGCGAAATTGGACAGAAACTCCGACCAGGCAAGCACGATCACAATTTATTCGAGCCTATGTCAGATTCGACGATTCTTCGTTTCAGAAGTGTATTTCTGTGCGTAATCGCTGTTTCGCGCGCTAGATCAGTGCATTTGCATGCAAATATGCGAAATTGGACAGAAACTCCGACCAGGCAAGCACGATCACAATTTATTCGAGCCTATGTCAGATTCGACGATTCTTCGTTTCAGAAGTGTATTTCTGTGCGGAATCGCTGTTTCGCATGTTAGATCAGTGCATTTGCATGCAAACATTCCAAATTGGCACAGAAACTCCGATCCGCACAAACACGATCACGATTTATTCGAGCTTATGTCAGATTCGACGATTCTTCGTTTCAGAAGTGTATTTCTGTGCGGAATCGCTGTTTCGCGCGCTAGATCAGTGCATTTGCATGCAAATATGGCAAATTGGAATAGAAACTCCGACCGGCAATCACGATCACGATTTATTCGAGCTTATGTCAGATTCGACGATTCTTCGTTTCAGAAGTGTATTTCTGTGCGGAATCGCTGTTTCGCGCGCTAGATCAGTGCATTTGCAGGCAAGTATGCCAAATTGGAATAGAAACTCCGACACGGCAAGCACGATCACGATTTATTCGACGTTATGTCAGATTCGACGATTCTTCGTTTCAGAAGTGTATTTCTGTGCGGAATCGCTGTTTCGCGTGCTAGATCAGTGCATTTGCATGCAATTATGCGAAATTGGACAGAAACTCCGACCAGGCAAGCACGATCACAATTTATTCGAGCCTATGTCAGATTCGACGATTCTTAGTTTCAGAAGTGTATTTCAGTGCGGAATCGCTGTTTCGCTTGCTAGATCAGTGCATTTGCATGCAAATATGCGAAATTGGCACGAAAACTCCGATTCGGCAAGCACGATCACGATTTATTCGAGCTTATGTCAGATTCGACAATTATTCGTTTCACAAATGAATTTCTGTGCGGAATCGCTATTTCGCGTAGTAGATCAGTGCATTTGCAAGCAAGTATGCCAAATTGGAATGGAAACTCCGACCCGGCAAGCACGATCACGATTTATTCGAGCTTATGTCAGATTCGACGATTATTCGTTTCACAAATGAATTTCTGTACGGAATCGCTGTTTAGCGTGCTAGATCAGTGCATTTGTATGCAAATATGCGAAATTGGTACGGAAACTCCGATTCGGCAAGCACGACCACGATTTATTCGAGCTTATGTCAGATTCGACGATTCTTCGTTTCAGAAGTATATTTCTGTGCGGAATCGCAGTTTCGCGCGCTAGATCAGTGCATTTGCATGCAAGTATGACAAATTGGAATAGAAACTCCGACACGGCAAGCACGGTCACGATTTATTCGACGTTATGTCAGATTCGACGATTCTTCGTTTCAGAAGTGTATTTCTGTGCGGAATCGCTGTTTCGCGTGCTAGATCAGTGCATTTGCATGCAAATATGCGAAATTGGACAGAAACTCCGACCAGGCAAGCACGATCACAATTTATTCGAGCCTATGTCAGATTCGACGATTGTTCGTTTCAGAAGTGTATTTCTGTGCGTAATCGCTGTTTCGCGCGCTAGATCAGTGCATTTGCATGCAAGTATGACAAATTGGAATAGAAACTCCGACCGCCAATCACGATCACGATTTATTAGAGCTTATGTCAGATTCGACGATTCTTCGTTTCAGAAGTGTATTTCAGTGCGGAATCGCTGTTTCGCGCGCTAGATCAGTGCATTTGCAGGCAAGTATGCCAAATTGGAATTGAAACTCCGACACGGCAAGCACGGTCACGATTTATTCGACGCTATGTCAGATTCGACGATTCTTCGTTTCAGAAGTGTATTTCTGTGCGGAATCGCTGTTTCGCGTGCTAGATCAGTGCATTTGCATGCAAATATGCGAAATTGGACAGAAACTCCGACCATTCAAGCACGATCACAATTTATTCGAGCCTATGTCAGATTCGACGATTCTTCGTTTCAGAAGTGTATTTCAGTGCGGAATCGCTGTTTCGCGTGCTAGATCAGTGCATTTGCATACAAGTATGCCAAATTGGAATAGAAACTCCGACACGGCAAGCACGATCACGATTTATTCGACGTTATGTCAGATTCGACGATTCTTCGTTTCAGAAGTGTATTTCTGTGCGGAATCGCTGTTTCGCGTGCTAGATCAGTGCATTTGCATGCAAATTTGCGAAATTGGACAGAAACTCCGACCAGGCAAGCACGATCATAATTTATTCGAGCCTATGTCAGATTCGACGATTCTTCGTTTCAGAAGTGTATTTCTGTGCGTAATCGCTGTTTCGCGCGCTAGATCAGTGCATTTGCATGCAAGTATGACAAATTGGAATAGAAACTCCGACACGGCAAGCACGATCACGATTTATTCGAGCGTATGTCAGATTTGACAATTATTCGTTTCACAAATGAATTTCTGTGCGGAATCGCTGTTTCGCGTAGTAGATCAGTGCATTTGCAGGCAAGTATGCCAAATTGGAATAGAAACTCCGACCCGGCAAGCACGATCACGATTTATTCGAGCTTATGTCAGATTCGACGATTCTTTGTTTCAGAAGTGTATTTCTGTGCGGAATCGCTGTTTCGCGTGCTAGATCAGTGCATTTGTATGCAGATATGCGAAATTGGCACGAAATCTCCGATTTGGCAATCACGATCATGGTTTATTCGAGCTTATGTCAGATTCGACGATTATTCGTTTCACAAATGAATTTCTGTACGGAATCGCTGTTTAGCGTGCTAGATCAGTGCATTTGTATGCAAATATGCGAAATTGGTACGGAAACTCCGATTCGGCAAGCACGACCACGATTTATTCGAGCTTATGTCAGATTCGACGATTCTTCGTTTCAGAAGTATATTTCTGTGCGGAATCGCTGTTTCGCGCGCTAGATCAGTGCATTTGCATGCAAGTATGACAAATTGGAATAGAAACTCCGACCGGCAATCACGATCACGATTTATTCGAGCTTATGTCAGATTCGACGATTCTTCGTTTCAGAAGTGTATTTCTGTGCGGAATCGCTGTTTCGCGCGCTAGATCAGTGCATTTGCAGGCAAGTATGCCAAATTGGAATAGAAACTCCGACACGGCAAGCACGATCACGATTTATTCGACGTTATGTCAGATTCGACGATTCTTCGTTTCAGAAGTGTATTTCTGTGCGGAATCGCTGTTTCGCGTGCTAGATCAGTGCATTTGCATGCAATTATGCGAAATTGGACAGAAACTCCGACCAGGCAAGCACGATCACAATTTATTCGAGCCTATGTCAGATTCGACGATTCTTAGTTTCAGAAGTGTATTTCAGTGCGGAATCGCTGTTTCGCGTGCTAGATCAGTGCATTTGCATGCAAATATGCGAAATTGGCACGAAAACTCCGATTCGGCAAGCACGATCACGATTTATTCGAGCTTATGTCAGATTCGACAATTATTCGTTTCACAAATGAATTTCTGTGCGGAATCGCTATTTCGCGTAGTAGATCAGTGCATTTGCAAGCAAGTATGCCAAATTGGAATGGAAACTCCGACCCGGCAAGCACGATCACGATTTATTCGATATTATGTCAGATTCGACGATTCTTTGTTTCAGAAGTGTATTTCTGTGCGGAATCGCTGTTTCGCGTGCTAGATCAGTGCATTTGTATGCAGATATGCGAAATTGGCACGGAAACTCCGATTCGGCAAGCACGATCATGATTTATTCGAGCTTATGTCAGATTCGACGATTCTTCGTTTCAGAAGTGTATTTCTGTGCGGAATCGCTGTTTCGCGTGCTATATCAGTGCATTTGCATGCAAGTATGCGAAATTGGAATAGAAACTCCGACCCGGCAAGCACGATCACAATTTATTCGAGCCTATGTCAGTTTCGACATTCTTCGTTTCAGAAGTGTATTTCTGTGCGGAATCACTGTTTCGCGCGCTAGATCAGAGCATTTGCATGCAAATATGCGAAATTGGCACGAAATCTCCGATTTGGCAATCACGATCATGGTTTATTCGAGCTTATGTCAGATTCGACGATTATTCGTTTCACAAATGAATTTCTGTGCGGAATCGCTATTTCGCGTAGTAGATCAGTGCATTTGCAAGCAAGTATGCCAAATTGGAATGGAAACTCCGACCCGGCAAGCACGATCACGATTTATTCGAGCTTATGTCAGATTCGACGATTCTTTGTTTCAGAAGTGTATTTCTGTGCGGAATCGCTGTTTCGCGTGCTAGATCAGTGCATTTGTATGCAGATATGCGAAATTGGCACGGAAACTCCGATTCGGCAAGCACGATCATGATTTATTCGAGCTTATGTCAGATTCGACGATTCTTCGTTTCAGAAGTGTATTTCTGTGCGGAATCGCTGTTTCGCGTGCTATATCAGTGCATTTGCATGCAAGTATGCGAAATTGGAATAGAAACTCCGACCCGGCAAGCACGATCACAATTTATTCGAGCCTATGTCAGTTTCGACATTCTTCGTTTCAGAAGTGTATTTCTGTGCGGAATCACTGTTTCGCGCGCTAGATCAGAGCATTTGCATGCAAATATGCGAAATTGGCACGAAATCTCCGATTTGGCAATCACGATCATGGTTTATTCGAGCTTATGTCAGATTCGACGATTATTCGTTTCACAAATGAATTTCTGTACGGAATCGCTGTTTAGCGTGCTAGATCAGTGCATTTGTATGCAAATATGCGAAATTGGTACGGAAACTCCGATTCGGCAAGCACGACCACGATTTATTCGAGCTTATGTCAGATTCGACGATTCTTCGTTTCAGAAGTATATTTCTGTGCGGAATCGCAGTTTCGCGCGCTAGATCAGTGCATTTGCATGCAAGTATGACAAATTGGAATAGAAACTCCGAACGGCAATCACAATCACGATTTATTCGAGCTTATGTCAGATTCGACGATTCTTCGTTTCAGAAGTGTATTTCTGTGCGGAATCGCTGTTTCGCGCGCTAGATCAGTGCATTTGCAGGCAAGTATGCCAAATTGGAATAGAAACTCCGACACGGCAAGCACGGTCACGATTTATTCGACGTTATGTCAGATTCGACGATTCTTCGTTTCAGAAGTGTATTTCTGTGCGGAATCGCTGTTTCGCGTGCTAGATCAGTGCATTTGCATGCAAATATGCGAAATTGGACAGAAACTCCGACCAGGCAAGCACGATCACAATTTATTCGAGCCTATGTCAGATTCGACGATTCTTCGTTTCAGAAGTGTATTTCTGTGCGTAATCGCTGTTTCGCGCGCTAGATCAGTGCATTTGCATGCAAATATGCGAAATTGGACAGAAACTCCGACCAGGCAAGCACGATCACAATTTATTCGAGCCTATGTCAGATTCGACGATTCTTCGTTTCAGAAGTGTATTTCTGTGCGGAATCGCTGTTTCGCATGTTAGATCAGTGCATTTGCATGCAAACATTCCAAATTGGCACAGAAACTCCGATCCGCACAAACACGATCACGATTTATTCGAGCTTATGTCAGATTCGACGATTCTTCGTTTCAGAAGTGTATTTCTGTGCGGAATCGCTGTTTCGCGCGCTAGATCAGTGCATTTGCATGCAAATATGGCAAATTGGAATAGAAACTCCGACCGGCAATCACGATCACGATTTATTCGAGCTTATGTCAGATTCGACGATTCTTCGTTTCAGAAGTGTATTTCTGTGCGGAATCGCTGTTTCGCGCGCTAGATCAGTGCATTTGCAGGCAAGTATGCCAAATTGGAATAGAAACTCCGACACGGCAAGCACGATCACGATTTATTCGACGTTATGTCAGATTCGACGATTCTTCGTTTCAGAAGTGTATTTCTGTGCGGAATCGCTGTTTCGCGTGCTAGATCAGTGCATTTGCATGCAATTATGCGAAATTGGACAGAAACTCCGACCAGGCAAGCACGATCACAATTTATTCGAGCCTATGTCAGATTCGACGATTCTTAGTTTCAGAAGTGTATTTCAGTGCGGAATCGCTGTTTCGCGTGCTAGATCAGTGCATTTGCATGCAAATATGCGAAATTGGCACGAAAACTCCGATTCGGCAAGCACGATCACGATTTATTCGAGCTTATGTCAGATTCGACAATTATTCGTTTCACAAATGAATTTCTGTGCGGAATCGCTATTTCGCGTAGTAGATCAGTGCATTTGCAAGCAAGTATGCCAAATTGGAATGGAAACTCCGACCCGGCAAGCACGATCACGATTTATTCGAGCTTATGTCAGATTCGACGATTATTCGTTTCACAAATGAATTTCTGTACGGAATCGCTGTTTAGCGTGCTAGATCAGTGCATTTGTATGCAAATATGCGAAATTGGTACGGAAACTCCGATTCGGCAAGCACGACCACGATTTATTCGAGCTTATGTCAGATTCGACGATTCTTCGTTTCAGAAGTATATTTCTGTGCGGAATCGCAGTTTCGCGCGCTACATCAGTGCATTTGCATGCAAGTATGACAAATTGGAATAGAAACTCCGACACGGCAAGCACGGTCACGATTTATTCGACGTTATGTCAGATTCGACGATTCTTCGTTTCAGAAGTGTATTTCTGTGCGGAATCGCTGTTTCGCGTGCTAGATCAGTGCATTTGCATGCAAATATGCGAAATTGGACAGAAACTCCGACCAGGCAAGCACGATCAAAATTTATTCGAGCCTATGTCAGATTCGACGATTCTTCGTTTCAGAAGTGTATTTCTGTGCGGAATCGCTGTTTCGCGTGCTAGATCAGTGCATTTGCATGCAAATATGCGAAATTGGACAGAAACTCCGACCATTCAAGCACGATCACAATTTATTCGAGCCTATGTCAGATTCGACGATTCTTCGTTTCAGAAGTGTATTTCAGTGCGGAATCGCTGTTTCGCGTGCTAGATCAGTGCATTTGCATACTAGTATGCCAAATTGGAATAGAAACTCCGACACGGCAAGCACGATCACGATTTATTCGACGTTATGTCAGATTCGACGATTCTTCGTTTCAGAAGTGTATTTCAGTGCGGAATCGCTGTTTCGCGTGCTAGATCAGTGCATTTGCATACAAGTATGCCAAATTGGAATAGAAACTCCGACACGGCAAGCACGATCACGATTTATTCGACGTTATGTCAGATTCGACGATTCTTCGTTTCAGAAGTGTATTTCTGTGCGGAATCGCTGTTTCGCGTGCTAGATCAGTGCATTTGCATGCAAATATGCGAAATTGGACAGAAACTCCGACCAGGCAAGCACGATCATAATTTATTCGAGCCTATGTCAGATTCGACGATTCTTCGTTTCAGAAGTGTATTTCTGTGCGTAATCGCTGTTTCGCGCGCTAGATCAGTGCATTTGCATGCAAGTATGACAAATTGGAATAGAAACTCCGACACGGCAAGCACGATCACGATTTATTCGAGCGTATGTCAGATTTGACAATTATTCGTTTCACAAATGAATTTCTGTGCGGAATCGCTGTTTCGCGTAGTAGATCAGTGCATTTGCAAGCAAGTATGCCAAATTGGAATAGAAACTCCGACCCGGCAAGCACGATCACGATTTATTCGAGCTTATGTCAGATTCGACGATTATTCGTTTCACAAATGAATTTCTGTACGGAATCGCTGTTTAGCGTGCTAGATCAGTGCATTTGTATGCAAATATGCGAAATTGGTACGGAAACTCCGATTCGGCAAGCACGACCACGATTCATTCGAGCTTATGTCAGATTCGACGATTCTTCGTTTCAGAAGTGTATTTCTGTGCGGAATCGCTGTTTCGCGCGCTAGATCAGTGCATTTGCAGGCAAGTATGCCAAATTGGAATTGAAACTCCGACACGGCAAGCACGGTCACGATTTATTCGACGCTATGTCAGATTCGACGATTCTTCGTTTCAGAAGTGTATTTCTGTGCGGAATCGCTGTTTCGCGTGCTAGATCAGTGCATTTGCATGCAAATATGCGAAATTGGACAGAAACTCCGACCATTCAAGCACGATCACAATTTATTCGAGCCTATGTCAGATTCGACGATTCTTCGTTTCAGAAGTGTATTTCAGTGCGGAATCGCTGTTTCGCGTGCTAGATCAGTGCATTTGCATACAAGTATGCCAAATTGGAATAGAAACTCCGACACGGCAAGCACGATCACGATTTATTCGACGTTATGTCAGATTCGACGATTCTTCGTTTCAGAAGTGTATTTCTGTGCGGAATCGCTGTTTCGCGTGCTAGATCAGTGCATTTGCATGCAAATATGCGAAATTGGACAGAAACTCCGACCAGGCAAGCACGATCACAATTTATTCGAGCCTATGTCAGATTCGACGATTCTTCGTTTCAGAAGTGTATTTCTGTGCGTAATCGCTGTTTCGCGCGCTAGATCAGTGCATTTGCATGCAAATATGCGAAATTGGACAGAAACTCCGACCAGGCAAGCACGATCACAATTTATTCGAGCCTATGTCAGATTCGACGATTCTTCGTTTCAGAAGTGTATTTCTGTGCGGAATCGCTGTTTCGCATGTTAGATCAGTGCATTTGCATGCAAACATTCCAAATTGGCACAGAAACTCCGATCCGCACAAACACGATCACGATTTATTCGAGCTTATGTCAGATTCGACGATTCTTCGTTTCAGAAGTGTATTTCTGTGCGGAATCGCTGTTTCGCGCGCTAGATCAGTGCATTTGCATGCAAATATGGCAAATTGGAATAGAAACTCCGACCGGCAATCACGATCACGATTTATTCGAGCTTATGTCAGATTCGACGATTCTTCGTTTCAGAAGTGTATTTCTGTGCGGAATCGCTGTTTCGCGCGCTAGATCAGTGCATTTGCAGGCAAGTATGCCAAATTGGAATAGAAACTCCGACACGGCAAGCACGATCACGATTTATTCGACGTTATGTCAGATTCGACGATTCTTCGTTTCAGAAGTGTATTTCTGTGCGGAATCGCTGTTTCGCGTGCTAGATCAGTGCATTTGCATGCAATTATGCGAAATTGGACAGAAACTCCGACCAGGCAAGCACGATCACAATTTATTCGAGCCTATGTCAGATTCGACGATTCTTAGTTTCAGAAGTGTATTTCAGTGCGGAATCGCTGTTTCGCGTGCTAGATCAGTGCATTTGCATGCAAATATGCGAAATTGGCACGAAAACTCCGATTCGGCAAGCACGATCACGATTTATTCGAGCTTATGTCAGATTCGACAATTATTCGTTTCACAAATGAATTTCTGTGCGGAATCGCTATTTCGCGTAGTAGATCAGTGCATTTGCAAGCAAGTATGCCAAATTGGAATGGAAACTCCGACCCGGCAAGCACGATCACGATTTATTCGAGCTTATGTCAGATTCGACGATTATTCGTTTCACAAATGAATTTCTGTACGGAATCGCTGTTTAGCGTGCTAGATCAGTGCATTTGTATGCAAATATGCGAAATTGGTACGGAAACTCCGATTCGGCAAGCACGACCACGATTTATTCGAGCTTATGTCAGATTCGACGATTCTTCGTTTCAGAAGTATATTTCTGTGCGGAATCGCAGTTTCGCGCGCTACATCAGTGCATTTGCATGCAAGTATGACAAATTGGAATAGAAACTCCGACACGGCAAGCACGGTCACGATTTATTCGACGTTATGTCAGATTCGACGATTCTTCGTTTCAGAAGTGTATTTCTGTGCGGAATCGCTGTTTCGCGTGCTAGATCAGTGCATTTGCATGCAAATATGCGAAATTGGACAGAAACTCCGACCAGGCAAGCACGATCAAAATTTATTCGAGCCTATGTCAGATTCGACGATTGTTCGTTTCAGAAGTGTATTTCTGTGCGTAATCGCTGTTTCGCGCGCTAGATCAGTGCATTTGCATGCAAGTATGACAAATTGGAATAGAAACTCCGACCGCCAATCACGATCACGATTTATTAGAGCTTATGTCAGATTCGACGATTCTTCGTTTCAGAAGTGTATTTCAGTGCGGAATCGCTGTTTCGCGCGCTAGATCAGTGCATTTGCAGGCAAGTATGCCAAATTGGAATTGAAACTCCGACACGGCAAGCACGGTCACGATTTATTCGACGCTATGTCAGATTCGACGATTCTTCGTTTCAGAAGTGTATTTCTGTGCGGAATCGCTGTTTCGCGTGCTAGATCAGTGCATTTGCATGCAAATATGCGAAATTGGACAGAAACTCCGACCATTCAAGCACGATCACAATTTATTCGAGCCTATGTCAGATTCGACGATTCTTCGTTTCAGAAGTGTATTTCAGTGCGGAATCGCTGTTTCGCGTGCTAGATCAGTGCATTTGCATACAAGTATGCCAAATTGGAATAGAAACTCCGACACGGCAAGCACGATCACGATTTATTCGACGTTATGTCAGATTCGACGATTCTTCGTTTCAGAAGTGTATTTCAGTGCGGAATCGCTGTTTCGCGTGCTAGATCAGTGCATTTGCATACAAGTATGCCAAATTGGAATAGAAACTCCGACACGGCAAGCACGATCACGATTTATTCGACGTTATGTCAGATTCGACGATTCTTCGTTTCAGAAGTGTATTTCTGTGCGGAATCGCTGTTTCGCGTGCTAGATCAGTGCATTTGCATGCAAATATGCGAAATTGGACAGAAACTCCGACCAGGCAAGCACGATCATAATTTATTCGAGCCTATGTCAGATTCGACGATTCTTCGTTTCAGAAGTGTATTTCTGTGCGTAATCGCTGTTTCGCGCGCTAGATCAGTGCATTTGCATGCAAGTATGACAAATTGGAATAGAAACTCCGACACGGCAAGCACGATCACGATTTCTTCGAGCGTATGTCAGATTTGACAATTATTCGTTTCACAAATGAATTTCTGTGCGGAATCGCTGTTTCGCGTAGTAGATCAGTGCATTTGCAAGCAAGTATGCCAAATTGGAATAGAAACTCCGACCCGGCAAGCACGATCACGATTTATTCGAGCTTATGTCAGATTCGACGATTATTCGTTTCACAAATGAATTTCTGTACGGAATCGCTGTTTAGCGTGCTAGATCAGTGCATTTGTATGCAAATATGCGAAATTGGTACGGAAACTCCGATTCGGCAAGCACGACCACGATTCATTCGAGCTTATGTCAGATTCGACGATTCTTCGTTTCAGAAGTGTATTTCTGTGCGGAATCGCTGTTTCGCGCGCTAGATCAGTGCATTTGCAGGCAAGTATGCCAAATTGGAATAGAAACTCCGACACGGCAAGCACGGTCACGATTTATTCGACGTTATGTCAGATTCGACGATTCTTCGTTTCAGAAGTGTATTTCTGTGCGGAATCGCTGTTTCGCGTGCTAGATCAGTGCATTTGCATGCAAATATGCGAAATTGGACAGAAACTCCGACCAGGCAAGCACGATCACAATTTATTCGAGCCTATGTCAGATTCGACGATTCTTCGTTTCAGAAGTGTATTTCTGTGCGGAATCGCTGTTTCGCGCGCTAGATCAGTGCATTTGCATGCAAATATGGCAAATTGGAATAGAAACTCCGACCGGCAATCACGATCACGATTTATTCGAGCTTATGTCAGATTCGACGATTCTTCGTTTCAGAAGTGTATTTCTGTGCGGAATCGCTGTTTCGCGCGCTAGATCAGTGCATTTGCAGGCAAGTATGCCAAATTGGAATAGAAACTCCGACACGGCAAGCACGATCACGATTTATTCGACGTTATGTCAGATTCGACGATTCTTCGTTTCAGAAGTGTATTTCTGTGCGGAATCGCTGTTTCGCGTGCTAGATCAGTGCATTTGCATGCAATTATGCGAAATTGGACAGAAACTCCGACCAGGCAAGCACGATCACAATTTATTCGAGCCTATGTCAGATTCGACGATTCTTAGTTTCAGAAGTGTATTTCAGTGCGGAATCGCTGTTTCGCGCGCTAGATGAGAGCATTTGCATGCAAATATGCGAAATTGGCACGAAATCTCCGATTTGGCAATCACGATCATGGTTTATTCGAGCTTATGTCAGATTCGACGATTATTCGTTTCACAAATGAATTTCTGTACGGAATCGCTGTTTAGCGTGCTAGATCAGTGCATTTGTATGCAAATATGCGAAATTGGTACGGAAACTCCGATTCGGCAAGCACGACCACGATTTATTCGAGCTTATGTCAGATTCGACGATTCTTCGTTTCAGAAGTATATTTCTGTGCGGAATCGCAGTTTCGCGCGCTAGATCAGTGCATTTGCATGCAAGTATGACAAATTGGAATAGAAACTCCGACACGGCAAGCACGGTCACGATTTATTCGACGTTATGTCAGATTCGACGATTCTTCGTTTCAGAAGTGTATTTCTGTGCGGAATCGCTGTTTCGCGTGCTAGATCAGTGCATTTGCATGCAAATATGCGAAATTGGACAGAAACTCCGACCAGGCAAGCACGATCACAATTTATTCGAGCCTATGTCAGATTCGACGATTGTTCGTTTCAGAAGTGTATTTCTGTGCGTAATCGCTGTTTCGCGCGCTAGATCAGTGCATTTGCATGCAAGTATGACAAATTGGAATAGAAACTCCGACCGCCAATCACGATCACGATTTATTAGAGCTTATGTCAGATTCGACGATTCTTCGTTTCAGAAGTGTATTTCAGTGCGGAATCGCTGTTTCGCGCGCTAGATCAGTGCATTTGCAGGCAAGTATGCCAAATTGGAATTGAAACTCCGACACGGCAAGCACGGTCACGATTTATTCGACGCTATGTCAGATTCGACGATTCTTCGTTTCAGAAGTGTATTTCTGTGCGGAATCGCTGTTTCGCGTGCTAGATCAGTGCATTTGCATGCAAATATGCGAAATTGGACAGAAACTCCGACCAGGCAAGCACGATCACAATTTATTCGAGCCTAAGTCAGATTCGACGATTCTTCGTTTCAGAAGTGTATTTCTGTGCGGAATCGCTGTTTCGCATGTTAGATCAGTGCATTTGCATGCAAACATTCCAAATTGGCACAGAAACTCCGATCCGCACAAACACGATCACGATTTATTCGAGCTTATGTCAGATTCGACAATTCTTCGTTTCAGAAGTGTATTTCTGTGCGGAATCGCTGTTTCGCGCGCTAGATCAGTGCATTTGCATGCAAGTATGACAAATTGGAATAGAAACTCCGACCGGCAATCACGATCACGATTTATTCGAGCTTATGTCAGATTCGACGATTCTTCGTTTCAGAAGTGTATTTCTGTGCGGAATCGCTGTTTCGCGCGCTAGATCAGTGCATTTGCAGGCAAGTATGCCAAATTGGAATAGAAACTCCGATTCGGCAAGCACGATCACAATGTATTCGAGCTTATGTCAGATTCGACAATTATTCGTTTCACAAATGAATTTCTGTGCGGAATCGCTGTTTCGCGTAGTAGATCAGTGCATTTGCAAGCAAGTATGCCAAATTGGAATAGAAACTCCGACCCGGCAAGCACGATCACGATTTATTCGAGCTTATGTCAGATTCGACGATTCTTTGTTTCAGAAGTGTATTTCTGTGCGGAATCGCTGTTTCGCGTGCTAGATCAGTGCATTTGTATGCAGATATGCGAAATTGGCACGGAAACTCCGATTCGGCAAGCACGATCATGATTTATTCGAGCTTATGTCAGATTCGACGATTCTTCGTTTCAGAAGTGTATTTCTGTGCGGAATCGCTGTTTCGCGTGCTATATCAGTGCATTTGCATGCAAATATGCGAAATTGGCACGAAAACTCCGATTCGGCAAGGACGATCACGATTTATTCGAGCTCATGTCAGATTCGACAATTATTCGTTTCACAAATGAATTTCTGTGCGGAATCGCTGTTCCGCGTAGTAGATCAGTGCATTTGCAAGCAAGTATGCCAAATTGGAATAGAAACTCCGACCCGGCAAGCACGATCACGATTTATTCGAGCTTATGTCAGATTCGACGATTCTTTGTTTCAGAAGTGTATTTCTGTGCGGAATCGCTGTTTCGCGTGCTAGATCAGTGCATTTGTATGCAGATTTGCGAAATTGGCACGGAAACTCCGATTCGGCAAGCACGATCACGATTTATTCGAGCTTATGTCAGATTCGACGATTCTTCGTTTCAGAAGTGTATTTCTGTGCGGAATCGCTGTTTCGCGTGCAATATCAGTGCATTTGCATGCAAGTATGCGAAATTTTAATAGAAACTCCGAGCCGGCAAGCACGATCACAATTTATTCGAGCTTATGTCAGATTCGACGATTCTTCGTTTCAGAAGTGTATTTCTGTGCGGAATCGCTGTTTCGCTTGCTATATCAGTGCATTTGCATGCAAGTATGCGAAATTTTAATAGAAACTCCGACCCGGCAAGCACGATCACAATTTATTCGAGCCTATGTCAGTTTCGACATTCTTCGTTTCAGAAGTGTATTTCTGTGCGGAATCGCTGTTTCGCGTAGTAGATCAGTGCATTTGCAAGCAAGTATGCCAAATTGGAATAGAAACTCCGTCCCGGCAAGCACGATCACGATTTATTCGAGCTTATGTCAGATTCGACGATTCTTTGGTTCAGAAGTGTATTTCTGTGCGGAATCGCTGTTTCGCGTGCTAGATCAGTGCATTTGTATGCAGATATGCGAAATTGGCACGGAAACTCCGATTCGGCAAACACGATCATGATTTATTCGAGCTTATGTCAGATTCGACGATTCTTCGTTTCAGAAGTATATTTCTGTGCGGAATCGCTGTTTCGCGTGCTATATCAGTGCATTTGCATGCAAATATGCGAAATTGGCACGAAAACTCCGATTCGGCAAGGACGATCACGATTTATTCGAGCTCATGTCAGATTCGGCAATTATTCGTTTCACAAATGAATTTCTGTGCGGAATCGCTGTTTCGCGTAGTAGATCAGTGCATTTGCAAGCAAGTATGCCAAATTGGAATAGAAACTCCGACCCGGCAAGCACGATCACGATTTATTCGAGCTTATGTCAGATTCGACGATTCTTTGTTTCAGAAGTGTATTTCTGTGCGGAATCGCTGTTTCGCGTAGTAGATCAGTGCATTTGCAAGCAAGTATGCCAAATTGGAATAGAAACTCCGTCCCGGCAAGCACGATCACGATTTATTCGAGCTTATGTCAGATTCGACGATTCTTTGTTTCAGAAGTGTATTTCTGTGCGGAATCGCTGTTTCGCGTGCTAGATCAGTGCATTTGTATGCAGATTTGCGAAATTGGCACGGAAACTCCGATTCGGCAAGCACGATCACGATTTATTCGAGCTTATGTCAGATTCGACGATTCTTCGTTTCAGAAGTGTATTTCTTTGCGGAATCGCTGTTTCGCGTGCTATATCAGTGCATTTGCATGCAAGTATGCGAAATTTTAATAGAAACTCCGACCCGGCAAGCACGATCACAATTTATTCGAGCTTATGTCAGATTCGACGATTCTTCGTTTCAGAAGTGTATTTCTGTGCGGAATCGCTGTTTCGCTTGCTATATCAGTGCATTTGCATGCAAGTATGCGAAATTTTAATAGAAACTCCGACCCGGCAAGCACGATCACAATTTATTCGAGCCTATGTCAGTTTCGACATTCTTCGTTTCAGAAGTGTATTTCTGTGCGGAATCGCTGTTTCGCGTAGTAGATCAGTGCATTTGCAAGCAAGTATGCCAAATTGGAATAGAAACTCCGACCCGGCAAGCACGATCACGATTTATTCGAGCTTATGTCAGATTCGACGATTCTTTGTTTCAGAAGTGTATTTCTGTGCGGAATCGCTGTTTCGCGTGCTAGATCAGTGCATTTGTATGCAGATATGCGAAATTGGCACGGAAACTCCGATTCGGCAAGCACGATCACGATTTATTCGAGCTTATGTCAGATTCGACGATTCTTCGTTTCAGAAGTGTATTTCTGTGCGGAATCGCTGTTTCGCGTGCTATATCAGTGCATTTGCATGCAAGTATGCGAAATTTTAATAGAAACTCCGACCCGGCAAGCACGATCACAATTTATTCGAGCCTATGTCAGATTCGACGATTCTTTGTTTCAGAAGTGTATTTCTGTGCGGAATCGCCGTTTCGCGTGCTAGATCATTGCATTTGTATGCAGATATGCGAAATTGGCACGGAAACTCCGATTCGGCAGGCACGATCTCGATTTATTCGAGCTTATATCAGATTCGACGATTCTTCGTTTCAGAAGTGTATTTCTGTGCGGAATCGCTGTTTCGCGTGCTAGATCAGTGCATTTGCATGCAAATATGCGAAATTGGACAGAAACTCCGACCAGGCAAGCACGATCACAATTTATTCGAGCCTATGTCAGATTCGACGATTCTTCGTTTCAGAAGTGTATTTCTGTGCGGAATCGCTGTTTCGCATGTTAGATCAGTGCATTTGCATGCAAACATTCCAAATTGGCACAGAAACTCCGATCCGCACAAACACGATCACGATTTATTCGAGCTTATGTCAGATTCGACGATTCTTCGTTTCAGAAGTGTATTTCTGTGCGGAATCGCTGTTTCGCGCGCTAGATCAGTGCATTTGCATGCAAATATGGCAAATTGGAATAGAAACTCCGACCGGCAATCACGATCACGATTTATTCGAGCTTATGTCAGATTCGACGATTCTTCGTTTCAGAAGTGTATTTCTGTGCGGAATCGCTGTTTCGCGCGCTAGATCAGTGCATTTGCAGGCAAGTATGCCAAATTGGAATAGAAACTCCGACACGGCAAGCACGATCACGATTTATTCGACGTTATGTCAGATTCGACGATTCTTCGTTTCAGAAGTGTATTTCTGTGCGGAATCGCTGTTTCGCGTGCTAGATCAGTGCATTTGCATGCAATTATGCGAAATTGGACAGAAACTCCGACCAGGCAAGCACGATCACAATTTATTCGAGCCTATGTCAGATTCGACGATTCTTAGTTTCAGAAGTGTATTTCAGTGCGGAATCGCTGTTTCGCGTGCTAGATCAGTGCATTTGCATGCAAATATGCGAAATTGGCACGAAAACTCCGATTCGGCAAGCACGATCACGATTTATTCGAGCTTATGTCAGATTCGACAATTATTCGTTTCACAAATGAATTTCTGTGCGGAATCGCTGTTTCGCGTAGTAGATCAGTGCATTTGCAAGCAAGTATGCCAAATTGGAATGGAAACTCCGACCCGGCAAGCACGATCACGATTTATTCGAGCTTATGTCAGATTCGACGATTCTTTGTTTCAGAAGTGTATTTCTGTGCGGAATCGCTGTTTCGCGTGCTAGATCAGTGCATTTGTATGCAGATATGCGAAATTGGCACGGAAACTCCGATTCGGCAAGCACGATCATGATTTATTCGAGCTTATGTCAGATTCGACGATTCTTCGTTTCAGAAGTGTATTTCTGTGCGGAATCACTGTTTCGCGCGCTAGATCAGAGCATTTGCATGCAAATATGCGAAATTGGCACGAAATCTCCGATTTGGCAATCACGATCATGGTTTATTCGAGCTTATGTCAGATTCGACGATTATTCGTTTCACAAATGAATTTCTGTACGGAATCGCTGTTTAGCCTGCTAGATCAGTGCATTTGTATGCAAATATGCGAAATTGGTACGGAAACTCCGATTCGGCAAGCACGACCACGATTTATTCGAGCTTATGTCAGATTCGACGATTCTTCGTTTCAGAAGTATATTTCTGTGCGGAATCGCAGTTTCGCGCGCTAGATCAGTGCATTTGCATGCAAGTATGACAAATTGGAATAGAAACTCCGACCGGCAATCACGATCACGATTTATTCGAGCTTATGTCAGATTCGACGATTCTTCGTTTCAGAAGTGTATTTCTGTGCGGAATCGCTGTTTCGCGCGCTAGATCAGTGCATTTGCAGGCAAGTATGCCAAATTGGAATAGAAACTCCGACACGGCAAGCACGGTCACGATTTATTCGACGTTATGTCAGATTCGACGATTCTTCGTTTCAGAAGTGTATTTCTGTGCGGAATCGCTGTTTCGCGTGCTAGATCAGTGCATTTGCATGCAAATATGCGAAATTGGACAGAAACTCCGACCAGGCAAGCACGATCACAATTTATTCGAGCCTATGTCAGATTCGACGATTCTTCGTTTTAGAAGTGTATTTCTGTGCGTAATCGCTGTTTCGCGCGCTAGATCAGTGCATTTGCATGCAAATATGCGAAATTGGACAGAAACTCCGACCAGGCAAGCACGATCACAATTTATTCGAGCCTATGTCAGATTCGACGATTCTTCGTTTCAGAAGTGTATTTCTGTGCGGAATCGCTGTTTCGCATGTTAGATCAGTGCATTTGCATGCAAACATTCCAAATTGGCACAGAAACTCCGATCCGCACAAACACGATCACGATTTATTCGAGCTTATGTCAGATTCGACGATTCTTCGTTTCAGAAGTGTATTTCTGTGCGGAATCGCTGTTTCGCGCGCTAGATCAGTGCATTTGCAGGCAAGTATGCCAAATTGGAATAGAAACTCCGACACGGCAAGCACGATCACGATTTATTCGACGTTATGTCAGATTCGACGATTCTTCGTTTCAGAAGTGTATTTCTGTGCGGAATCGCTGTTTCGCGTGCTAGATCAGTGCATTTGCATGCAATTATGCGAAATTGGACAGAAACTCCGACCAGGCAAGCACGATCACAATTTATTCGAGCCTATGTCAGATTCGACGATTCTTAGTTTCAGAAGTGTATTTCTGTGCGGAATCGCTGTTTCGCGCGCTAGATCAGTGCATTTGCAGGCAAGTATGCCAAATTGGAATTGAAACTCCGACACGGCAAGCACGGTCACGATTTATTCGACGCTATGTCAGATTCGACGATTCTTCGTTTCAGAAGTGTATTTCTGTGCGGAATCGCTGTTTCGCGTGCTAGATCAGTGCATTTGCATGCAAATATGCGAAATTGGACAGAAACTCCGACCATTCAAGCACGATCACAATTTATTCGAGCCTATGTCAGATTCGACGATTCTTCGTTTCAGAAGTGTATTTCAGTGCGGAATCGCTGTTTCGCGTGCTAGATCAGTGCATTTGCATACAAGTATGCCAAATTGGAATAGAAACTCCGACACGGCAAGCACGATCACGATTTATTCGACGTTATGTCAGATTCGACGATTCTTCGTTTCAGAAGTGTATTTCTGTGCGGAATCGCTGTTTCGCGTGCTAGATCAGTGCATTTGCATGCAAATATGCGAAATTGGACAGAAACTCCGACCAGGCAAGCACGATCATAATTTATTCGAGCCTATGTCAGATTCGACGATTCTTCGTTTCAGAAGTGTATTTCTGTGCGTAATCGCTGTTTCGCGCGCTAGATCAGTGCATTTGCATGCAAGTATGACAAATTGGAATAGAAACTCCGACACGGCAAGCACGATCACGATTTATTCGAGCGTATGTCAGATTTGACAATTATTCGTTTCACAAATGAATTTCTGTGCGGAATCGCTGTTTCGCGTAGTAGATCAGTGCATTTGCAAGCAAGTATGCCAAATTGGAATAGAAACTCCGACCCGGCAAGCACGATCACGATTTATTCGAGCTTATGTCAGATTCGACGATTCTTTGTTTCAGAAGTGTATTTCTGTGCGGAATCGCTGTTTCGCGTGCTAGATCAGTGCATTTGTATGCAGATATGCGAAATTGGCACGAAATCTCCGATTTGGCAATCACGATCATGGTTTATTCGAGCTTATGTCAGATTCGACGATTATTCGTTTCACAAATGAATTTCTGTACGGAATCGCTGTTTAGCGTGCTAGATCAGTGCATTTGTATGCAAATATGCGAAATTGG
This sequence comes from Lasioglossum baleicum, assembly GCF_051020765.1. Taxonomy (NCBI): domain Eukaryota; kingdom Metazoa; phylum Arthropoda; class Insecta; order Hymenoptera; family Halictidae; genus Lasioglossum; species Lasioglossum baleicum. The sequence goes on from NW_027469093.1 coordinate 1,620,074, forward strand.
TACGGAAACTCCGATTCGGCAAGCACGACCACGATTTATTCGAGCTTATGTCAGATTCGACGATTCTTCGTTTCAGAAGTATATTTCTGTGCGGAATCGCTGTTTCGCGCGCTAGATCAGTGCATTTGCATGCAAGTATGACAAATTGGAATAGAAACTCCGACCGGCAATCACGATCACGATTTATTCGAGCTTATGTCAGATTCGACGATTCTTCGTTTCAGAAGTGTATTTCTGTGCGGAATCGCTGTTTCGCGCGCTAGATCAGTGCATTTGCAGGCAAGTATGCCAAATTGGAATAGAAACTCCGACACGGCAAGCACGGTCACGATTTATTCGACGTTATGTCAGATTCGACGATTCTTCGTTTCAGAAGTGTATTTCAGTGCGGAATCGCTGTTTCGCGTGCTAGATCAGTGCATTTGCATACAAGTATGCCAAATTGGAATAGAAACTCCGACACGGCAAGCACGATCACGATTTATTCGACGTTATGTCAGATTCGACGATTCTTCGTTTCAGAAGTGTATTTCTGTGCGGAATCGCTGTTTCGCGCGCTAGATCAGTGCATTTGCATGCAAATATGGCAAATTGGAATAGAAACTCCGACCGGCAATCACGATCACGATTTATTCGAGCTTATGTCAGATTCGACGATTCTTCGTTTCAGAAGTGTATTTCTGTGCGGAATCGCTGTTTCGCGCGCTAGATCAGTGCATTTGCAGGCAAGTATGCCAAATTGGAATTGAAACTCCGACACGGCAAGCACGGTCACGATTTATTCGACGCTATGTCAGATTCGACGATTCTTCGTTTCAGAAGTGTATTTCTGTGCGGAATCGCTGTTTCGCGTGCTAGATCAGTGCATTTGCATGCAAATATGCGAAATTGGACAGAAACTCCGACCATTCAAGCACGATCACAATTTATTCGAGCCTATGTCAGATTCGACGATTCTTCGTTTCAGAAGTGTATTTCAGTGCGGAATCGCTGTTTCGCGTGCTAGATCAGTGCATTTGCATACAAGTATGCCAAATTGGAATAGAAACTCCGACACGGCAAGCACGATCACGATTTATTCGACGTTATGTCAGATTCGACGATTCTTCGTTTCAGAAGTGTATTTCTGTGCGGAATCGCTGTTTCGCGTGCTAGATCAGTGCATTTGCATGCAAATATGCGAAATTGGACAGAAACTCCGACCAGGCAAGCACGATCATAATTTATTCGAGCCTATGTCAGATTCGACGATTCTTCGTTTCAGAAGTGTATTTCTGTGCGTAATCGCTGTTTCGCGCGCTAGATCAGTGCATTTGCATGCAAGTATGACAAATTGGAATAGAAACTCCGACACGGCAAGCACGATCACGATTTATTCGAGCGTATGTCAGATTTGACAATTATTCGTTTCACAAATGAATTTCTGTGCGGAATCGCTGTTTCGCGTAGTAGATCAGTGCATTTGCAAGCAAGTATGCCAAATTGGAATAGAAACTCCGACCCGGCAAGCACGATCACGATTTATTCGAGCTTATGTCAGATTCGACGATTCTTTGTTTCAGAAGTGTATTTCTGTGCGGAATCGCTGTTTCGCGTGCTAGATCAGTGCATTTGTATGCAGATATGCGAAATTGGCACGAAATCTCCGATTTGGCAATCACGATCATGGTTTATTCGAGCTTATGTCAGATTCGACGATTATTCGTTTCACAAATGAATTTCTGTACGGAATCGCTGTTTAGCGTGCTAGATCAGTGCATTTGTATGCAAATATGCGAAATTGGTACGGAAACTCCGATTCGGCAAGCACGACCACGATTTATTCGAGCTTATGTCAGATTCGACGATTCTTCGTTTCAGAAGTATATTTCTGTGCGGAATCGCTGTTTCGCGCGCTAGATCAGTGCATTTGCATGCAAGTATGACAAATTGGAATAGAAACTCCGACCGGCAATCACGATCACGATTTATTCGAGCTTATGTCAGATTCGACGATTCTTCGTTTCAGAAGTGTATTTCTGTGCGGAATCGCTGTTTCGCGCGCTAGATCAGTGCATTTGCAGGCAAGTATGCCAAATTGGAATAGAAACTCCGACACGGCAAGCACGGTCACGATTTATTCGACGTTATGTCAGATTCGACGACTCTTCGTTTCAGAAGTGTATTTCTGTGCGGAATCGCTGTTTCGCGTGCTAGATCAGTGCATTTGCATGCAAATATGCGAAATTGGACAGAAACTCCGACCATTCAAGCACGATCACAATTTATTCGAGCCTATGTCAGATTCGACGATTCTTCGTTTCAGAAGTGTATTTCAGTGCGGAATCGCTGTTTCGCGTGCTAGATCAGTGCATTTGCATACAAGTATGCCAAATTGGAATAGAAACTCCGACACGGCAAGCACGATCACGATTTATTCGACGTTATGTCAGATTCGACGATTCTTCGTTTCAGAAGTGTATTTCTGTGCGGAATCGCTGTTTCGCGTGCTAGATCAGTGCATTTGCATGCAAATATGCGAAATTGGACAGAAACTCCGACCAGGCAAGCACGATCATAATTTATTCGAGCCTATGTCAGATTCGACGATTCTTCGTTTCAGAAGTGTATTTCTGTGCGTAATCGCTGTTTCGCGCGCTAGATCAGTGCATTTGCATGCAAGTATGACAAATTGGAATAGAAACTCCGACACGGCAAGCACGATCACGATTTATTCGAGCGTATGTCAGATTTGACAATTATTCGTTTCACAAATGAATTTCTGTGCGGAATCGCTGTTTCGCGTAGTAGATCAGTGCATTTGCAAGCAAGTATGCCAAATTGGAATAGAAACTCCGACCCGGCAAGCACGATCACGATTTATTCGAGCTTATGTCAGATTCGACGATTCTTTGTTTCAGAAGTGTATTTCTGTGCGGAATCGCTGTTTCGCGTGCTAGATCAGTGCATTTGTATGCAGATATGCGAAATTGGCACGAAATCTCCGATTTGGCAATCACGATCATGGTTTATTCGAGCTTATGTCAGATTCGACGATTATTCGTTTCACAAATGAATTTCTGTACGGAATCGCTGTTTAGCGTGCTAGATCAGTGCATTTGTATGCAAATATGCGAAATTGGTACGGAAACTCCGATTCGGCAAGCACGACCACGATTTATTCGAGCTTATGTCAGATTCGACGATTCTTCGTTTCAGAAGTATATTTCTGTGCGGAATCGCTGTTTCGCGCGCTAGATCAGTGCATTTGCATGCAAGTATGACAAATTGGAATAGAAACTCCGACCGGCAATCACGATCACGATTTATTCGAGCTTATGTCAGATTCGACGATTCTTCGTTTCAGAAGTGTATTTCTGTGCGGAATCGCTGTTTCGCGCGCTAGATCAGTGCATTTGCAGGCAAGTATGCCAAATTGGAATAGAAACTCCGACACGGCAAGCACGGTCACGATTTATTCGACGTTATGTCAGATTCGACGACTCTTCGTTTCAGAAGTGTATTTCTGTGCGGAATCGCTGTTTCGCGTGCTAGATCAGTGCATTTGCATGCAAATATGCGAAATTGGACAGAAACTCCGACCAGGCAAGCACGATCACAATTTATTCGAGCCTATGTCAGATTCGACGATTCTTCGTTTCAGAAGTGTATTTCTGTGCGTAATCGCTGTTTCGCGCGCTAGATCAGTGCATTTGCATGCAAGTATGACAAATTGGAATAGAAACTCCGACCGCCAATCACGATCACGATTTATTAGAGCTTATGTCAGATTCGACGATTCTTCGTTTCAGAAGTGTATTTCAGTGCGGAATCGCTGTTTCGCGCGCTAGATCAGTGCATTTGCAGGCAAGTATGCCAAATTGGAATAGAAACTCCGACACGGCAAGCACGGTCACGATTTATTCGACGTTATGTCAGATTCGACGATTCTTCGTTTCAGAAGTGTATTTCGGTGCGGAATCGCTGTTTCGCGTGCTAGATCAGTGCATTTGCATGCAAATATGCGAAATTGGACAGAAACTCCGACCATTCAAGCACGATCACAATTTATTCGAGCCTATGTCAGATTCGACGATTCTTCGTTTCAGAAGTGTATTTCAGTGCGGAATCGCTGTTTCGCGTGCTAGATCAGTGCATTTGCATACAAGTATGCCAAATTGGAATAGAAACTCCGACACGGCAAGCACGATCACGATTTATTCGACGTTATGTCAGATTCGACGATTCTTCGTTTCAGAAGTGTATTTCTGTGCGGAATCGCTGTTTCGCGTGCTAGATCAGTGCATTTGCATGCAAATATGCGAAATTGGACAGAAACTCCGACCAGGCAAGCACGATCATAATTTATTCGAGCCTATGTCAGATTCGACGATTCTTCGTTTCAGAAGTGTATTTCTGTGCGTAATCGCTGTTTCGCGCGCTAGATCAGTGCATTTGCATGCAAGTATGACAAATTGGAATAGAAACTCCGACACGGCAAGCACGATCACGATTTATTCGAGCGTATGTCAGATTCGACAATTATTCGTTTCACAAATGAATTTCTGTGCGGAATCGCTGTTTCGCGTAGTAGATCAGTGCATTTGCAAGCAAGTATGCCAAATTGGAATAGAAACTCCGACCCGGCAAGCACGATCACGATTTATTCGAGCTTATGTCAGATTCGACGATTCTTTGTTTCAGAAGTGTATTTCTGTGCGGAATCGCTGTTTCGCGTGCTAGATCAGTGCATTTGTATGCAGATATGCGAAATTGGCACGGAAACTCCGATTCGACAAGCACGATCATGATTTATTCGTGCTTATGTCAGATTCGACGATTCTTCGTTTCAGAAGTGTATTTCTGTGCGGAATCGCTGTTTCGCGTGCTATATCAGTGCATTTGCATGCAGATATGCGAAATTGGCACGGAAACTCCGATTCGACAAGCACGATCATGATTTATTCGAGCTTATGTCAGATTCGACGATTCTTCGTTTCAGAAGTGTATTTCTGTGCGGAATCGCTGTTTCGCGTGCTATATCAGTGCATTTGCATGCAAGTATGCGAAATTGGAATAGAAACTCCGACCCGGCAAGCACGATCACAATTTATTCGAGCCTATGTCAGTTTCGACATTCTTCGTTTCTGAAGTGTATTTCTGTGCGGAATCGCTGTTTCGCGCGCTAGATCAGTGCATTTGCATGCAAGTATGACAAATTGGAATAGAAACTCCGACCGGCAATCACGATCACGATTTATTCGAGCTTATGTCAGATTCGACGATTCTTCGTTTCAGAAGTGTATTTCTGTGCGGAATCGCTGTTTCGCGTGCTAGATCAGTGCATTTGCATGCAAATATGCGAAATTGGACAGAAACTCCGACCATTCAAGCACGATCACAATTTATTCGAGCCTATGTCAGATTCGACGATTCTTCGTTTCAGAAGTGTATTTCAGTGCGGAATCGCTGATTCGCGTGCTAGATCAGTGCATTTGCATACAAGTATGCCAAATTGGAATAGAAACTCCGACACGGCAAGCACGATCACGATTTATTCGACATTATGTCAGATTCGACGATTCTTCGTTTCAGAAGTGTATTTCTGTGCGGAATCGCTGTTTCGCGTGCTAGATCAGTGCATTTGCATGCAAATATGCGAAATTGGACAGAAACTCCGACCAGGCAAGCACGATCATAATTTATTCGAGCCTATGTCAGATTCGACGATTCTTCGTTTCAGAAGTGTATTTCTGTGCGTAATCGCTGTTTCGCGCGCTAGATCAGTGCATTTGCATGCAAGTATGACAAATTGGAATAGAAACTCCGACACGGCAAGCACGATCACGATTTATTCGAGCGTATGTCAGATTTGACAATTATTCGTTTCACAAATGAATTTCTGTGCGGAATCGCTGTTTCGCGTAGTAGATCAGTGCATTTGCAAGCAAGTATGCCAAATTGGAATAGAAACTCCGACCCGGCAAGCACGATCACGATTTATTCGAGCTTATGTCAGATTCGACGATTCTTTGTTTCAGAAGTGTATTTCTGTGCGGAATCGCTGTTTCGCGTGCTAGATCAGTGCATTTGTATGCAGATATGCGAAATTGGCACGAAATCTCCGATTTGGCAATCACGATCATGGTTTATTCGAGCTTATGTCAGATTCGACGATTATTCGTTTCACAAATGAATTTCTGTACGGAATCGCTGTTTAGCGTGCTAGATCAGTGCATTTGTATGCAAATATGCGAAATTGGTACGGAAACTCCGATTCGGCAAGCACGACCACGATTTATTCGAGCTTATGTCAGATTCGACGATTCTTCGTTTCAGAAGTATATTTCTGTGCGGAATCGCTGTTTCGCGCGCTAGATCAGTGCATTTGCATGCAAGTATGACAAATTGGAATAGAAACTCCGACCGGCAATCACGATCACGATTTATTCGAGCTTATGTCAGATTCGACGATTCTTCGTTTCAGAAGTGTATTTCTGTGCGGAATCGCTGTTTCGCGCGCTAGATCAGTGCATTTGCAGGCAAGTATGCCAAATTGGAATAGAAACTCCGACACGGCAAGCACGGTCACGATTTATTCGACGTTATGTCAGATTCGACGACTCTTCGTTTCAGAAGTGTATTTCTGTGCGGAATCGCTGTTTCGCGTGCTAGATCAGTGCATTTGCATGCAAATATGCGAAATTGGACAGAGACTCCGACCAGGCAAGCACGATCACAATTTATTCGAGCCTATGTCAGATTCGACGATTCTTCGTTTCAGAAGTGTATTTCTGTGCGTAATCGCTGTTTCGCGCGCTAGATCAGTGCATTTGCATGCAAGTATGACAAATTGGAATAGAAACTCCGACCGCCAATCACGATCACGATTTATTAGAGCTTATGTCAGATTCGACGATTCTTCGTTTCAGAAGTGTATTTCAGTGCGGAATCGCTGTTTCGCGCGCTAGATCAGTGCATTTGCAGGCAAGTATGCCAAATTGGAATACAAACTCCGACACGGCAAGCACGGTCACGATTTATTCGACGTTATGTCAGATTCGACGATTCTTCGTTTCAGAAGTGTATTTCGGTGCGGAATCGCTGTTTCGCGTGCTAGATCAGTGCATTTGCATGCAAATATGCGAAATTGGACAGAAACTCCGACCATTCAAGCACGATCACAATTTATTCGAGCCTATGTCAGATTAGACGATTCTTCGTTTCAGAAGTGTATTTCAGTGCGGAATCGCTGTTTCGCGTGCTAGATCAGTGCATTTGCATACAAGTATGCCAAATTGGAATAGAAACTCCGACACGGCAAGCACGATCACGATTTATTCGACGTTATGTCAGATTCGACGATTCTTCGTTTCAGAAGTGTATTTCTGTGCGGAATCGCTGTTTCGCGTGCTAGATCAGTGCATTTGCATGCAAATATGCGAAATTGGACAGAAACTCCGACCAGGCAAGCACGATCATAATTTATTCGAGCCCATGTCAGATTCGACGATTCTTCGTTTCAGAAGTGTATTTCTGTGCGTAATCGCTGTTTCGCGCGCTAGATCAGTGCATTTGCATGCAAGTATGACAAATTGGAATAGAAACTCCGACACGGCAAGCACGATCACGATTTATTCGAGCGTATGTCAGATTCGACAATTATTCGTTTCACAAATGAATTTCTGTGCGGAATCGCTGTTTCGCGTAGTAGATCAGTGCATTTGCAAGCAAGTATGCCAAATTGGAATAGAAACTCCGACCCGGCAAGCACGATCACGATTTATTCGAGCTTATGTCAGATTCGACGATTCTTTGTTTCAGAAGTGTATTTCTGTGCGGAATCGCTGTTTCGCGTGCTAGATCAGTGCATTTGTATGCAGATATGCGAAATTGGCACGGAAACTCCGATTCGACAAGCACGATCATGATTTATTCGTGCTTATGTCAGATTCGACGATTCTTCGTTTCAGAAGTGTATTTCTGTGCGGAATCGCTGTTTCGCGTGCTATATCAGTGCATTTGCATGCAGATATGCGAAATTGGCACGGAAACTCCGATTCGACAAGCACGATCATGATTTATTCGAGCTTATGTCAGATTCGACGATTCTTCGTTTCAGAAGTGTATTTCTGTGCGGAATCGCTGTTTCGCGTGCTATATCAGTGCATTTGCATGCAAGTATGCGAAATTGGAATAGAAACTCCGACCCGGCAAGCACGATCACAATTTATTCGAGCCTATGTCAGTTTCGACATTCTTCGTTTCTGAAGTGTATTTCTGTGCGGAATCGCTGTTTCGCGCGCTAGATCAGTGCATTTGCATGCAAGTATGACAAATTGGAATAGAAACTCCGACCGGCAATCACGATCACGATTTATTCGAGCTTATGTCAGATTCGACGATTCTTCGTTTCAGAAGTGTATTTCTGTGCGGAATCGCTGTTTCGCGCGCTAGATCAGTGCATTTGCTTTCAAGTATGCCAAATTGGAATAGAAACTGCGACACGGCAAGCACGATCACGATTTATTCGACGTTATGTCAGATTCGACGATTCTTCGTTTCAGAAGTGTATTTCTGTGCGGAATCGCTGTTTCGCGTGCTAGATCAGTGCATTTGCATGCAAATATGCGAAATTGGACAGAAACTCCGACCAGGCAAGCACGATCACAATTTATTCGAGCCTACGTCAGATTCGACGATTCTTCGTTTCAGAAGTGTATTTCTGTGCGTAATCGCTGTTTCGCGCGCTAGATCAGTGCATTTGCATGCAAGTATGACAAATTGGAATAGAAACTCCGACACGGCAAGCACGATCACGATTTATTCGACGTTATGTCAGATTCGACGATTCTTCGTTTCAGAAGTGTATTTCTGTGCGGAATCGCTGTTTCGCGTGCTAGATCAGTGCATTTGCATGCAAATATGCGAAATTGGACAGAAACTCCGACCAGGCAAGCACGATCACAATTTATTCGAGCCTATGTCAGATTCGACGATTCTTGGTTTCAGAAGTGTATTTCAGTGCGGAATCGCTGTTTCGCGTGCTAGATCAGTGCATTTGCATGCAAATATGCGAAATTGGCACGAAAACTCCGATTCGGCAAGCACGATCACGATTTATTCGAGCTTATGTCAGATTCGACAATTATTCGTTTCACAAATGAATTTCTGTGCGGAATCGCTGTTTCGCGTAGTAGATCAGTGCATTTGCAAGCAAGTATGCCAAATTGGAATAGAAACTCCGACCCGGCAAGCACGATCACGATTTATTCGAGCTTATGTCAGATTCGACGATTCTTTGTTTCAAAAGTGTATTTCTGTGCGGAATCGCTGTTTCGCGTGCTAGATCAGTGCATTTGTATGCAGATATGCGAAATTGGCACGGAAACTCCGATTCGGCAAGCACGATCATGATTTATTCGAGCTTATGTCAGATTCGACGATTCTTCGTTTCAGAAGTGTATTTCTGTGCGGAATCGCTGTTTCGCGTGCTAGATCAGTGCATTTGCATACAAATATGCGAAATTGGCACGAAAACTCCGATTCGGCAAGCACGATCACGATTTATTCGAGCTTATGTCAGATTCGACAATTATTCGTTTCACAAATGAATTTCTGTGCGGAATCGCTGTTTCGCGTAGTAGATCAGTGCATTTGCGAGCAAGTATGCCAAATTGGAATAGAAACTCCGACCCGGCAAGCACGATCACGATTTATTCGAGCTTATGTCAGATTCGACGATTCTTTGTTTCAGAAGTGTATTTCTGTGCGGAATCGCTGTTTCGCGTGCTAGATCAGTGCATTTGTATGCAGATATGCGAAATTGGCACGGAAACTCCGATTCGGCAAGCACGATCATGATTTATTCGAGCTTATGTCAGATTCGACGATTCTTCGTTTCAGAAGTGTATTTCTGTGCGGAATCGCTGTTTCGCGTGCTATATCAATGCATTTGCATGCAAGTATGCGAAATTGGAATAGAAACTCCGACCCGGCAAGCACGATCACAATTTATTCGAGCCTATGTCAGTTTCGACATTCTTCGTTTCAGAAGTGTATTTCTGTGCGGAATCGCTGTTTCGCGCGCTAGATCAGTGCATTTGCATGCAAATATGCGAAATTGGCACGAAATCTCCGATTGGGCAATCACGATCATGGTTTATTCGAGCTTATGTCAGATTCGACGATTATTCGTTTCACAAATGAATTTCTGTACGGAATCGCTGTTTAGCGTGCTAGATCAGTGCATTTGTATGCAAATATGCGAAATTGGTACGGAAACTCCGATTCGGCAAGCACGACCACGATTTATTCGAGCTTATGTCAGATTCGACGATTCTTCGTTTCAGAAGTGTATTTCTGTGCGGAATCGCTGTTCGCGCGCTAGACCAGTGCATTTGCATGCAAGTATGACAAATTGGAATAGAAACTCCGACCGGCAATCACGATCACGATTTATTCGAGCTTATGTCAGATTCGACGATTCTTCGTTTCAGAAGTGTATTTCTGTGCGGAATCGCTGTTTCGCGCGCTAGATCAGTGCATATGCAGGCAAGTATACCAAATTGGAATAGAAACTCCGACACGGCAAGCACGATCACGATTTATTCGACGTTATGTCAGATTCGACGATTCTTCGTTTCAGACGTGTATTCTGTGCGGAATCGCTGTTTCGCGTGCTAGATCAGTGCATTTGCATGCAAATATGCGAAATTGGACAGAAACTCCGACCAGGCAAGCACGATCACAATTTATTCGAGCCTATGTCAGATTCGACGATTCTTCGTTTCAGAAGTGTATTTCTGTGCGTAATCGCTGTTTCGCGCGCTAGATCAGTGCATTTGCATGCAAGTATGACAAATTGGAATAGAAACTCCGACCGCCAATCACGATCACGATTTATTAGAGCTTATGTCAGATTCGACGATTCTTCGTTTCAGAAGTGTATTTCAGTGCAGAACCGCTGTTTCGCGTGCTAGATCAGTGCATTTGCATGCAAATATGCGAAATTGGACAGAAACTCCGACCAGGCAAGCACGATCACAATTTATTCGAGCCTATGTCAGATTCGACGATTCTTCGTTTCAGAAGTGTATTTCTGTGCGTAATCGCTGTTTCGCGCGCTAGATCAGTGCATTTGCATGCAAGTATGACAAATTGGAATAGAAACTCCGACACGGCAAGCACGATCACGATTTATTCGAGCGTATGTCAGATTCGACAATTATTCGTTTCACAAATGAATTTCTGTGCGGAATCGCTGTTTCGCGTAGTAGATCAGTTCATTTGCAAGCAAGTATGCCAAATTGGAATAGAAACTCCGACCCGGCAAGCACGATCACGATTTATTCGAGCTTATGTCAGATTCGACGATTCTTTGTTTCAGAAGTGTATTTCTGTGCGGAATCGCTGTTTCGCGTGCTAGATCAGTGCATTTGTATGCAGATATGCGAAATTGGCACGGAAACTCCGATTCGACAAGCACGATCATGATTTATTCGAGCTTATGTCAGATTCGACGATTCTTCGTTTCAGAAGTGTATTTCTGTGCGGAATCGCTGTTTCGCGTGCTAGATCAGTGCATTTGCATGCAAATATGCGAAATTGGCACGAAAACTCCGATTCGGCAAGCACGATCACGATTTATTCGGGCTTATGTCAGATTCGACAATTATTCGTTTCACAAATGAATTTCTGTGCGGAATCGCTGTTTCGCGTAGTAGATCAGTGCATTTGCAAGCAAGTATGCCAAATTGGAATAGAAACTCCGACCCGGCAAGCACGATCACGATTTATTCGAGCTTATGTCAGATTCGACGATTCTTTGTTTCAGAAGTGTATTTCTGTGCGGAATCGCTGTTTCGCGTGCTAGATCAGTGCATTTGCATGCAAGTATGACAAATTGGAATAGAAACTCCGACCGGCAATCACGATCACGATTTATTCGAGCTTATGTCAGATTCGACGATTCTTCGTTTCAGAAGTGTATTTCTGTGCGGAATCGCTGTTTCGCGCGCTAGATCAGTGCATTTGCATGCAAATATGCGAAATTGGACAGAAACTCCGACCAGGCAAGCACGATCACAATTTATTCGAGCCTACGTCAGATTCGACGATTCTTCGTTTCAGAAGTGTATTTCTGTGCGTAATCGCTGTTTCGCGCGCTAGATCAGTGCATTTGCATGCAAGTATGACAAATTGGAATAGAAACTCCGACACGGCAAGCACGATCACGATTTATTCGACGTTATGTCAGATTCGACGATTCTTCGTTTCAGAAGTGTATTTCTGTGCGGAATCGCTGTTTCGCGTGCTAGATCAGTGCATTTGCATGCAAATATGCGAAATTGGACAGAAACTCCGACCAGGCAAGCACGATCACAATTTTTCGAGCCTATGTCAGATTCGACGATTCTTAGTTTCAGAAGTGTATTTCAGTGCGGAATCGCTGTTTCGCGTGCTAGATCAGTGCATTTGCATGCAAATATGCGAAATTGGCACGAAAACTCCGATTCGGCAAGCACGATCACGATTTATTCGAGCTTATGTCAGATTCGACAATTATTCGTTTCACAAATGAATTTCTGTGCGGAATCGCTGTTTCGCGTAGTAGATCAGTGCATTTGCAAGCAAGTATGCCAAATTGGAATAGAAACTCCGACCCGGCAAGCACGATCACGATTTATTCGAGCTTATGTCAGATTCGACGATTCTTCGTTTCAGAAGTGTATTTCTGTGCGGAATCGCTGTTTCGCGTGCTAGATCAGTGCATTTGCATACAAATATGCGAAATTGGCACGAAAACTCCGATTCGGCAAGCACGATCACGATTTATTCGAGCTTATGTCAGATTCGACAATTATTCGTTTCACAAATGAATTTCTGTGCGGAATCGCTGTTTCGCGTAGTAGATCAGTGCATTTGCGAGCAAGTATGCCAAATTGGAATAGAAACTCCGACCCGGCAAGCACGATCACGATTTATTCGAGCTTATGTCAGATTCGACGATTCTTTGTTTCAGAAGTGTATTTCTGTGCGGAATCGCTGTTTCGCGTGCTAGATCAGTGCATTTGTATGCAGATATGCGAAATTGGCACGGAAACTCCGATTCGGCAAGCACGATCATGATTTATTCGAGCTTATGTCAGATTCGACGATTCTTCGTTTCAGAAGTGTATTTCTGTGCGGAATCGCTGTTTCGCGTGCTATATCAATGCATTTGCATGCAAGTATGCGAAATTGGAATAGAAACTCCGACCCGGCAAGCACGATCACAATTTATTCGAGCCTATGTCAGTTTCGACATTCTTCGTTTCAGAAGTGTATTTCTGTGCGGAATCGCTGTTTCGCGCGCTAGATCAGTGCATTTGCATGCAAATATGCGAAATTGGCACGAAATCTCCGATTGGGCAATCACGATCATGGTTTATTCGAGCTTATGTCAGATTCGACGATTATTCGTTTCACAAATGAATTTCTGTACGGAATCGCTGTTTAGCGTGCTAGATCAGTGCATTTGTATGCAAATATGCGAAATTGGTACGGAAACTCCGATTCGGCAAGCACGACCACGATTTATTCGAGCTTATGTCAGATTCGACGATTCTTCGTTTCAGAAGTGTATTTCTGTGCGGAATCGCTGTTTCGCGCGCTAGACCAGTGCATTTGCATGCAAGTATGACAAATTGGAATAGAAACTCCGACCGGCAATCACGATCACGATTTATTCGAGCTTATGTCAGATTCGACGATTCTTCGTTTCAGAAGTGTATTTCTGTGCGGAATCGCTGTTTCGCGCGCTAGATCAGTGCATATGCAGGCAAGTATACCAAATTGGAATAGAAACTCCGACACGGCAAGCACGATCACGATTTATTCGACGTTATGTCAGATTCGACGATTCTTCGTTTCAGACGTGTATTTCTGTGCGGAATCGCTGTTTCGCGTGCTAGATCAGTGCATTTGCATGCAAATATGCGAAATTGGACAGAAACTCCGACCAGGCAAGCACGATCACAATTTATTCGAGCCTATGTCAGATTCGACGATTCTTCGTTTCAGAAGTGTATTTCTGTGCGTAATCGCTGTTTCGCGCGCTAGATCAGTGCATTTGCATGCAAGTATGACAAATTGGAATAGAAACTCCGACCGCCAATCACGATCACGATTTATTAGAGCTTATGTCAGATTCGACGATTCTTCGTTTCAGAAGTGTATTTCAGTGCAGAACCGCTGTTTCGCGTGCTAGATCAGTGCATTTGCATGCAAATATGCGAAATTGGACAGAAACTCCGACCAGGCAAGCACGATCACAATTTATTCGAGCCTATGTCAGATTCGACGATTCTTCGTTTCAGAAGTGTATTTCTGTGCGTAATCGCTGTTTCGCGCGCTAGATCAGTGCATTTGCATGCAAGTATGACAAATTGGAATAGAAACTCCGACACGGCAAGCACGATCACGATTTATTCGAGCGTATGTCAGATTCGACAATTATTCGTTTCACAAATGAATTTCTGTGCGGAATCGCTGTTTCGCGTAGTAGATCAGTTCATTTGCAAGCAAGTATGCCAAATTGGAATAGAAACTCCGACCCGGCAAGCACGATCACGATTTATTCGAGCTTATGTCAGATTCGACGATTCTTTGTTTCAGAAGTGTATTTCTGTGCGGAATCGCTGTTTCGCGTGCTAGATCAGTGCATTTGTATGCAGATATGCGAAATTGGCACGGAAACTCCGATTCGACAAGCACGATCATGATTTATTCGAGCTTATGTCAGATTCGACGATTCTTCGTTTCAGAAGTGTATTTCTGTGCGGAATCGCTGTTTCGCGTGCTAGATCAGTGCATTTGCATGCAAATATGCGAAATTGGCACGAAAACTCCGATTCGGCAAGCACGATCACGATTTATTCGGGCTTATGTCAGATTCGACAATTATTCGTTTCACAAATGAATTTCTGTGCGGAATCGCTGTTTCGCGTAGTAGATCAGTGCATTTGCAAGCAAGTATGCCAAATTGGAATAGAAACTCCGACCCGGCAAGCACGATCACGATTTATTCGAGCTTATGTCAGATTCGACGATTCTTTGTTTCAGAAGTGTATTTCTGTGCGGAATCGCTGTTTCGCGTGCTAGATCAGTGCATTTGCATGCAAGTATGACAAATTGGAATAGAAACTCCGACCGGCAATCACGATCACGATTTATTCGAGCTTATGTCAGATTCGACGATTCTTCGTTTCAGAAGTGTATTTCTGTGCGGAATCGCTGTTTCGCGCGCTAGATCAGTGCATTTGCATGCAGGTATGCGAAATTGAAATAGAAACTCCGACCCGGCAAGCACGATAACAATTTATTCGAGCCTATGTCAGTTTCGACATTCTTCGTTTCTGAAGTGTATTTCTGTGCGGAATCGCTGTTTCGCGCGCTAGATCAGTGCATTTGCATGCAAGTATGACAAATTGGAATAGAAACTCCGACACGGCAAGCACGATCACGATTTATTCGAGCGTATGTCAGATTCGACAATTATTCGTTTCACAAATGAATTTCTGTGCGGAATCGCTGTTTCGCGTAGTAGATCAGTGCATTTGCAAGCAAGTATGCCAAATTGGAATAGAAACTCCGACCCGGCAAGCACGATCACGATTTATTCGAGCTTATGTCAGATTCGACGATTCTTTGTTTCAGAAGTGTATTTCTGTGCGGAATCGCTGTTTCGCGTGCTAGATCAGTGCATTTGTATGCAGATATGCGAAATTGGCACGGAAACTCCGATTCGACAAGCACGATCATGATTTATTCGAGCTTATGTCAGATTCGACGATTCTTCGTTTCAGAAGTGTATTTCTGTGCGGAATCGCTGTTTCGCGTGCTATATCAGTGCATTTGCATGCAAGTATGCGAAATTGGAATAGAAACTCCGACCCGGCAAGCACGATCACAATTTATTCGAGCCTATGTCAGTTTCGACATTCTTCGTTTCTGAAGTGTATTTCTGTGCGGAATCGCTGTTTCGCGCGCTAGATCAGTGCATTTGCATGCAAGTATGACAAATTGGAATAGAAACTCCGACCGGCAATCACGATCACGATTTATTCGAGCTTATGTCAGATTCGACGATTCTTCGTTTCAGAAGTGTATTTCTGTGCGGAATCGCTGTTTCGCGCGCTAGATCAGTGCATTTGCTTTCAAGTATGCCAAATTGGAATAGAAACTCCGACACGGCAAGCACGATCACGATTTATTCGACGTTATGTCAGATTCGACGATTCTTCGTTTCAGAAGTGTATTTCTGTGCGGAATCGCTGTTTCGCGTGCTAGATCAGTGCATTTGCATGCAAATATGCGAAATTGGACAGAAACTCCGACCAGGCAAGCACGATCACAATTTATTCGAGCCTACGTCAGATTCGACGATTCTTCGTTTCAGAAGTGTATTTCTGTGCGTAATCGCTGTTTCGCGCGCTAGATCAGTGCATTTGCATGCAAGTATGACAAATTGGAATAGAAACTCCGACACGGCAAGCACGATCACGATTTATTCGACGTTATGTCAGATTCGACGATTCTTCGTTTCAGAAGTGTATTTCTGTGCGGAATCGCTGTTTCGCGTGCTAGATCAGTGCATTTGCATGCAAATATGCGAAATTGGACAGAAACTCCGACCAGGCAAGCACGATCACAATTTATTCGAGCCTATGTCAGATTCGACGATTCTTAGTTTCAGAAGTGTATTTCAGTGCGGAATCGCTGTTTCGCGTGCTAGATCAGTGCATTTGCATGCAAATATGCGAAATTGGCACGAAAACTCCGATTCGGCAAGCACGATCACGATTTATTCGAGCTTATGTCAGATTCGACAATTATTCGTTTCACAAATGAATTTCTGTGCGGAATCGCTGTTTCGCGTAGTAGATCAGTGCATTTGCAAGCAAGTATGCCAAATTGGAATAGAAACTCCGACCCGGCAAGCACGATCACGATTTATTCGAGCTTATGTCAGATTCGACGATTCTTTGTTTCAGAAGTGTATTTCTGTGCGGAATCGCTGTTTCGCGTGCTAGATCAGTGCATTTGTATGCAGATATGCGAAATTGGCACGGAAACTCCGATTCGGCAAGCACGATCATGATTTATTCGAGCTTATGTCAGATTCGACGATTCTTCGTTTCAGAAGTGTATTTCTGTGCGGAATCGCTGTTTCGCGTGCTATATCAATGCATTTGCATGCAAGTATGCGAAATTGGAATAGAAACTCCGACCCGGCAAGCACGATCACAATTTATTCGAGCCTATGTCAGTTTCGACATTCTTCGTTTCAGAAGTGTATTTCTGTGCGGAATCGCTGTTTCGCGCGCTAGATCAGTGCATTTGCATGCAAATATGCGAAATTGGCACGAAATCTCCGATTTGGCAATCACGATCATGGTTTATTCGAGCTTATGTCAGATTCGACGATTATTCGTTTCACAAATGAATTTCTGTACGGAATCGCTGTTTAGCGTGCTAGATCAGTGCATTTGTATGCAAATATGCGAAATTGGTACGGAAACTCCGATTCGGCAAGCACGACCACGATTTATTCGAGCTTATGTCAGATTCGACGATTCTTCGTTTCTGAAGTGTATTTCTGTGCGGAATCGCTGTTTCGCGCGCTAGATCAGTGCATTTGCATGCAAGTATGACAAATTGGAATAGAAACTCCGACACGGCAAGCACGATCACGATTTATTCGAGCGTATGTCAGATTCGACAATTATTCGTTTCACAAATGAATTTCTGTGCGGAATCGCTGTTTCGCGTAGTAGATCAGTGCATTTGCAAGCAAGTATGCCAAATTGGAATAGAAACTCCGACCCGGCAAGCACGATCACGATTTATTCGAGCTTATGTCAGATTCGACGATTCTTTGTTTCAGAAGTGTATTTCTGTGCGGAATCGCTGTTTCGCGTGCTAGATCAGTGCATTTGTATGCAGATATGCGAAATTGGCACGGAAACTCCGATTCGGCCAGCACGATCATGATTTATTCGAGCTTATGTCAGTTTCGACGATTCTTCGTTTCAGAAGTGTATTTCTGTGCGGAATCGCTGTTTCGCGCGCTAGATCAGTGCATTTGCATGCAAGTATGACAAATTGGAATAGAAACTCCGACCGGCAATCACGATCACGATTTATTCGAGCTTATGTCAGATTCGACGATTCTTCGTTTCAGAAGTGTATTTCTGTGCGGAATCGCTGTTTCGCGCGCTAGATCAGTGCATTTGCATGCAGGTATGCGAAATTGAAATAGAAACTCCGACCCGGCAAGCACGATAACAATTTATTCGAGCCTATGTCAGTTTCGCCATTCTTCGTTTCTGAAGTGTATTTCTGTGCGGAATCGCTGTTTCGCGCGCTAGATCAGTGCATTTGCATGCAAGTATGACAAATTGGAATAGAAACTCCGACACGGCAAGCACGATCACGATTTATTCGAGCGTATGTCAGATTCGACAATTATTCGTTTCACAAATGAATTTCTGTGCGGAATCGCTGTTTCGCGTAGTAGATCAGTGCATTTGCAAGCAAGTATGCCAAATTGGAATAGAAACTCCGACCCGGCAAGCACGATCACGATTTATTCGAGCTTATGTCAGATTCGACGATTCTTTGTTTCAGAAGTGTATTTCTGTGCGGAATCGCTGTTTCGCGTGCTAGATCAGTGCATTTGTATGCAGATATGCGAAATTGGCACGGAAACTCCGATTCGACAAGCACGATCATGATTTATTCGAGCTTATGTCAGTTTCAACGATTCTTCGTTTCAGAAGTGTATTTCTGTGCGGAATCGCTGTTTCGCGTGCTATATCAGTGCATTTGCATGCAAGTATGCGAAATTGGAATAGAAACTCCGACCCGGCAAGCACGATCACAATTTATTCGAGCCTATGTCAGTTTCGACATTCTTCGTTTCTGAAGTGTATTTCTGTGCGGAATCGCTGTTTCGCGCGCTAGATCAGTGCATTTGCATGCAAGTATGACAAATTGGAATAGAAACTCCGACACGGCAAGCACGATCACGATTTATTCGAGCTTATGTCAGATTCGACGATTCTTCGTTTCAGAAGTGTATTTCTGTGCGGAATCGCTGTTTCGCGTGCTAGATCAGTGCATTTGCATGCAAATATGCGAAATTGGACAGAAACTCCGACCAGGCAAGCACGATCACAATTTATTCGAGCCTACGTCAGATTCGACGATTCTTCGTTTCAGAAGTGTATTTCTGTGCGTAATCGCTGTTTCGCGCGCTAGATCAGTGCATTTGCATGCAAGTATGACAAATTGGAATAGAAACTCCGACACGGCAAGCACGATCACGATTTATTCGACGTTATGTCAGATTCGACGATTCTTCGTTTCAGAAGTGTATTTCTGTGCGGAATCGCTGTTTCGCGTGCTAGATCAGTGCATTTGCATGCAAATATGCGAAATTGGACAGAAACTCCGACCAGGCAAGCACGATCACAATTTATTCGAGCCTATGTCAGATTCGACGATTCTTGGTTTCAGAAGTGTATTTCAGTGCGGAATCGCTGTTTCGCGTGCTAGATCAGTGCATTTGCATGCAAATATGCGAAATTGGCACGAAAACTCCGATTCGGCAAGCACGATCACGATTTATTCGAGCTTATGTCAGATTCGACAATTATTCGTTTCACAAATGAATTTCTGTGCGGAATCGCTGTTTCGCGTAGTAGATCAGTGCATTTGCAAGCAAGTATGCCAAATTGGAATAGAAACTCCGACCCGGCAAGCACGATCACGATTTATTCGAGCTTATGTCAGATTCGACGATTCTTTGTTTCAGAAGTGTATTTCTGTGCGGAATCGCTGTTTCGCGTGCTAGATCAGTGCATTTGTATGCAGATATGCGAAATTGGCACGGAAACTCCGATTCGGCAAGCACGATCATGATTTATTCGAGCTTATGTCAGATTCGACAATTATTCGTTTCACAAATGAATTTCTGTGCGGAATCGCTGTTTCGCGTAGTAGATCAGTGCATTTGCAAGCAAGTATGCCAAATTGGAATAGAAACTCCGACCCGGCAAGCACGATCACGATTTATTCGAGCTTATGTCAGATTCGACGATTCTTTGTTTCAGAAGTGTATTTCTGTGCGGAATCGCTGTTTCGCGTGCTAGATCAGTGCATTTGTATGCAGATATGCGAAATTGGCACGGAAACTCCGATTCGGCAAGCACGATCATGATTTATTCGAGCTTATGTCAGATTCGACGATTCTTCGTTTCAGAAGTGTATTTCTGTGCGGAATCGCTGTTTCGCGCGCTAGATCAGTGCATTTGCATGCAAGTATGACAAATTGGAATAGAAACTCCGACCGGCAATCACGATCACGATTTATTCGAGCTTATGTCAGATTCGACGATTCTTCGTTTCAGAAGTGTATTTCTGTGCGGAATCGCTGTTTCGCGCGCTAGATCAGTGCATTTGCATGCAGGTATGCGAAATTGAAATAGAAACTCCGACCCGGCAAGCACGATAACAATTTATTCGAGCCTATGTCAGTTTCGACATTCTTCGTTTCTGAAGTGTATTTCTGTGCGGAATCGCTGTTTCGCGCGCTAGATCAGTGCATTTGCATGCAAGTATGACAAATTGGAATAGAAACTCCGACACGGCAAGCACGATCACGATTTATTCGAGCGTATGTCAGATTCGACAATTATTCGTTTCACAAATGAATTTCTGTGCGGAATCGCTGTTTCGCGTAGTAGATCAGTGCATTTGCAAGCAAGTATGCCAAATTGGAATAGAAACTCCGACCCGGCAAGCACGATCACGATTTATTCGAGCTTATGTCAGATTCGACGATTCTTTGTTTCAGAAGTGTATTTCTGTGCGGAATCGCTGTTTCGCGTGCTAGATCAGTGCATTTGTATGCAGATATGCGAAATTGGCACGGAAACTCCGATTCGACAAGCACGATCATGATTTATTCGAGCTTATGTCAGATTCAACGATTCTTCGTTTCAGAAGTGTATTTCTGTGCGGAATCGCTGTTTCGCGTGCTATATCAGTGCATTTGCATGCAAGTATGCGAAATTGGAATAGAAACTCCGACCCGGCAAGCACGATCACAATTTATTCGAGCCTATGTCAGTTTCGACATTCTTCGTTTCTGAAGTGTATTTCTGTGCGGAATCGCTGTTTCGCGCGCTAGATCAGTGCATTTGCATGCAAGTATGACAAATTGGAATAGAAACTCCGACACGGCAAGCACGATCACGATTTATTCGAGCTTATGTCAGATTCGACGATTCTTCGTTTCAGAAGTGTATTTCTGTGCGGAATCGCTGTTTCGCGTGCTAGATCAGTGCATTTGCATGCAAATATGCGAAATTGGACAGAAACTCCGACCAGGCAAGCACGATCACAATTTATTCGAGCCTACGTCAGATTCGACGATTCTTCGTTTCAGAAGTGTATTTCTGTGCGTAATCGCTGTTTCGCGCGCTAGATCAGTGCATTTGCATGCAAGTATGACAAATTGGAATAGAAACTCCGACACGGCAAGCACGATCACGATTTATTCGACGTTATGTCAGATTCGACGATTCTTCGTTTCAGAAGTGTATTTCTGTGCGGAATCGCTGTTTCGCGTGCTAGATCAGTGCATTTGCATGCAAATATGCGAAATTGGACAGAAACTCCGACCAGGCAAGCACGATCACAATTTATTCGAGCCTATGTCAGATTCGACGATTCTTGGTTTCAGAAGTGTATTTCAGTGCGGAATCGCTGTTTCGCGTGCTAGATCAGTGCATTTGCATGCAAATATGCGAAATTGGCACGAAAACTCCGATTCGGCAAGCACGATCACGATTTATTCGAGCTTATGTCAGATTCGACAATTATTCGTTTCACAAATGAATTTCTGTGCGGAATCGCTGTTTCGCGTAGTAGATCAGTGCATTTGCAAGCAAGTATGCCAAATTGGAATAGAAACTCCGACCCGGCAAGCACGATCACGATTTATTCGAGCTTATGTCAGATTCGACGATTCTTTGTTTCAGAAGTGTATTTCTGTGCGGAATCGCTGTTTCGCGTGCTAGATCAGTGCATTTGTATGCAGATATGCGAAATTGGCACGGAAACTCCGATTCGGCAAGCACGATCATGATTTATTCGAGCTTATGTCAGATTCGACGATTCTTCGTTTCAGAAGTGTATTTCTGTGCGGAATCGCTGTTTCGCGTGCTATATCAATGCATTTGCATGCAAGTATGCGAAATTGGAATAGAAACTCCGACCCGGCAAGCACGATCACAATTTATTCGAGCCTATGTCAGTTTCGACATTCTTCGTTTCAGAAGTGTATTTCTGTGCGGAATCGCTGTTTCGCGCGCTAGATCAGTGCATTTGCATGCAAATATGCGAAATTGGCACGAAATCTCCGATTTGGCAATCACGATCATGGTTTATTCGAGCTTATGTCAGATTCGACGATTATTCGTTTCACAAATGAATTTCTGTACGGAATCGCTGTTTAGCGTGCTAGATCAGTGCATTTGTATGCAAATATGCGAAATTGGTACGGAAACTCCGATTCGGCAAGCACGACCACGATTTATTCGAGCTTATGTCAGATTCGACGATTCTTCGTTTCAGAAGTGTATTTCTGTGCGGAATCGCTGTTTCGCGCGCTAGATCAGTGCATTTGCATGCAAGTATGACAAATTGGAATAGAAACTCCGACCGGCAATCACGATCACGATTTATTCGAGCTTATGTCAGATTCGACGATTCTTCGTTTCAGAAGTGTATTTCTGTGCGGAATCGCTGTTTCGCGCGCTAGATCAGTGCATTTGCAGGCAAGTATGCCAAATTGGAATAGAAACTCCGACACGGCAAGCACGGTCACGATTTATTCGACGTTATGTCAGATTCGACGATTCTTCGTTTCAGACGTGTATTTCTGTGCGGAATCGCTGTTTCGCGTGCTAGATCAGTGCATTTGCATGCAAATATGCGAAATTGGACAGAAACTCCGACCAGGCAAGCACGATCAGAATTTATTCGAGCCTATGTCAGATTCGACGATTCTTCGTTTCAGAAGTGTATTTCTGTGCGTAATCGCTGTTTCGCGCGCTAGATCAGTGCATTTGCATGCAAGTATGACAAATTGGAATAGAAACTCCGACCGCCAATCACGATCACGATTTATTTGAGCTTATGTCAGATTCGACGATTCTTCGTTTCAGAAGTGTATTTCAGTGCGGAATCGCTGTTTCGCGTGCTAGATCAGTGCATTTGCATGCAAATATGCGAAATTGGCACGGAAACTCCGATTCGGCAAGCACGATCACAATTTATTCGAGCCTATGTCAGATTCGACGATTCTTCGTTTCAGAAGTGTATTTCAGTGCGGAATCGCTGTTTCGCGTGCTAGATCAGTGCATTTGCATGCAAATATGCGAAATTGGCACGAAAACTCCGATTCGGCAAGCACGATCACGATTTATTCGAGCTTATGTCAGATTCGACAATTATTCGTTTCACAAATGAATTTCTGTGCGGAATCGCTGTTTCGCGTAGTAGATCAGTGCATTTGCAAGCAAGTATGCCAAATTGGAATAGAAACTCCGACCCGGCAAGCACGATCACGATTTATTCGAGCTTATGTCAGATTCGACGATTCTTTGTTTCAGAAGTGTATTTCTGTGCGGAATCGCTGTTTCGCGTGCTAGATCAGTGCATTTGTATGCAGATATGCGAAATTGGCACGGAAACTCCGATTCGGCAAGAACGATCATGATTTATTCGAGCTTATGTCAGTTTCGACGATTCTTCGTTTCAGAAGTGTATTTCTGTGCGGAATCGCTGTTTCGCGCGCTAGATCAGTGCATTTGCATGCAAGTATGACAAATTGGAATAGAAACTCCGACCGGCAATCACGATCACGATTTATTCGAGCTTATGTCAGATTCGACGATTCTTCGTTTCAGAAGTGTATTTCTGTGCGGAATCGCTGTTTCGCGCGCTAGATCAGTGCATCTGCATGCAGGTATGCGAAATTGAAATAGAAACTCCGACCCGGCAAGCACGATAACAATTTATTCGAGCCTATGTCAGTTTCGACATTCTTCGTTTCTGAAGTGTATTTCTGTGCGGAATCGCTGTTTCGCGCGCTAGATCAGTGCATTTGCATGCAAGTATGACAAATTGGAATAGAAACTCCGACACGGCAAGCACGATCACGATTTATTCGAGCGTATGTCAGATTCGACAATTATTCGTTTCACAAATGAATTTCTGTGCGGAATCGCTGTTTCGCGTAGTAGATCAGTGCATTTGCAAGCAAGTATGCCAAATTGGAATAGAAACTCCGACCCGGCAAGCACGATCACGATTTATTCGAGCTTATGTCAGATTCGACGATTCTTTGTTTCAGAAGTGTATTTCTGTGCGGAATCGCTGTTTCGCGTGCTAGATCAGTGCATTTGTATGCAGATATGCGAAATTGGCACGGAAACTCCGATTCGACAAGCACGATCATGATTTATTCGAGCTTATGTCAGATTCAACGATTCTTCGTTTCAGAAGTGTATTTCTGTGCGGAATCGCTGTTTCGCGTGCTATATCAGTGCATTTGCATGCAAGTATGCGAAATTGGAATAGAAACTCCGACCCGGCAAGCACGATCACAATTTATTCGAGCCTATGTCAGTTTCGACATTCTTCGTTTCTGAAGTGTATTTCTGTGCGGAATCGCTGTTTCGCGCGCTAGATCAGTGCATTTGCATGCAAGTATGACAAATTGGAATAGAAACTCCGACACGGCAAGCACGATCACGATTTATTCGAGCTTATGTCAGATTCGACGATTCTTCGTTTCAGAAGTGTATTTCTGTGCGGAATCGCTGTTTCGCGTGCTAGATCAGTGCATTTGCATGCAAATATGCGAAATTGGACAGAAACTCCGACCAGGCAAGCACGATCACAATTTATTCGAGCCTACGTCAGATTCGACGATTCTTCGTTTCAGAAGTGTATTTCTGTGCGTAATCGCTGTTTCGCGCGCTAGATCAGTGCATTTGCATGCAAGTATGACAAATTGGAATAGAAACTCCGACACGGCAAGCACGATCACGATTTATTCGACGTTATGTCAGATTCGACGATTCTTCGTTTCAGAAGTGTATTTCTGTGCGGAATCGCTGTTTCGCGTGCTAGATCAGTGCATTTGCATGCAAATATGCGAAATTGGACAGAAACTCCGACCAGGCAAGCACGATCACAATTTATTCGAGCCTATGTCAGATTCGACGATTCTTGGTTTCAGAAGTGTATTTCAGTGCGGAATCGCTGTTTCGCGTGCTAGATCAGTGCATTTGCATGCAAATATGCGAAATTGGCACGAAAACTCCGATTCGGCAAGCACGATCACGATTTATTCGAGCTTATGTCAGATTCGACAATTATTCGTTTCACAAATGAATTTCTGTGCGGAATCGCTGTTTCGCGTAGTAGATCAGTGCATTTGCAAGCAAGTATGCCAAATTGGAATAGAAACTCCGACCCGGCAAGCACGATCACGATTTATTCGAGCTTATGTCAGATTCGACGATTCTTTGTTTCAGAAGTGTATTTCTGTGCGGAATCGCTGTTTCGCGTGCTAGATCAGTGCATTTGTATGCAGATATGCGAAATTGGCACGGAAACTCCGATTCGGCAAGCACGATCATGATTTATTCGAGCTTATGTCAGATTCGACGATTCTTCGTTTCAGAAGTGTATTTCTGTGCGGAATCGCTGTTTCGCGTGCTATATCAATGCATTTGCATGCAAGTATGCGAAATTGGAATAGAAACTCCGACCCGGCAAGCACGATCACAATTTATTCGAGCCTATGTCAGTTTCGACATTCTTCGATTCAGAAGTGTATTTCTGTGCGGAATCGCTGTTTCGCGCGCTAGATCAGTGCATTTGCATGCAAATATGCGAAATTGGCACGAAATCTCCGATTTGGCAATCACGATCATGGTTTATTCGAGCTTATGTCAGATTCGACGATTATTCGTTTCACAAATGAATTTCTGTACGGAATCGCTGTTTAGCGTGCTAGATCAGTGCATTTGTATGCAAATATGCGAAATTGGTACGGAAACTCCGATTCGGCAAGCACGACCACGATTTATTCGAGCTTATGTCAGATTCGACGATTCTTCGTTTCAGAAGTGTATTTCTGTGCGGAATCGCTGTTTCGCGCGCTAGATCAGTGCATTTGCATGCAAGTATGACAAATTGGAATAGAAACTCCGACCGGCAATCACGATCACGATTTATTCGAGCTTATGTCAGATTCGACGATTCTTCGTTTCAGAAGTGTATTTCTGTGCGGAATCGCTGTTTCGCGCGCTAGATCAGTGCATTTGCAGGCAAGTATGCCAAATTGGAATAGAAACTCCGACACGGCAAGCACGGTCACGATTTATTCGACGTTATGTCAGATTCGACGATTCTTCGTTTCAGGCGTGTATTTCTGTGCGGAATCGCTGTTTCGCGTGCTAGATCAGTGCATTTGCATGCAAATATGCGAAATTGGACAGAAACTCCGACCAGGCAAGCACGATCACAATTTATTCGAGCCTATGTCAGATTCGACGATTCTTCGTTTCAGAAGTGTATTTCTGTGCGTAATCGCTGTTTCGCGCGCTAGATCAGTGCATTTGCATGCAAGTATGACAAATTGGAATAGAAACTCCGACCGCCAATCACGATCACGATTTATTTGAGCTTATGTCAGATTCGACGATTCTTCGTTTCAGAAGTGTATTTCAGTGCGGAATCGCTGTTTCGCGTGCTAGATCAGTGCATTTGCATGCAAATATGCGAAATTGGACAGAAACTCCGACCAGGCAAGCACGATCACAATTTATTCGAGCCTATGTCAGATTCGACGATTCTTCGTTTCAGAAGTGTATTTCAGTGCGGAATCGCTGTTTCGCGTGCTAGATCAGTGCATTTGCATGCAAATATGCGAAATTGGCACGAAAACTCCGATTCGGCAAGCACGATCACGATTTATTCGAGCTTATGTCAGATTCGACAATTATTCGTTTCACAAATGAATTTCTGTGCGGAATCGCTGTTTCGCGTAGTAGATCAGTGCATTTGCAAGCAAGTATGCCAAATTGGAATAGAAACTCCGACCCGGCAAGCACGATCACGATTTATTCGAGCTTATGTCAGATTCGACGATTCTTTGTTTCAGAAGTGTATTTCTGTGCGGAATCGCTGTTTCGCGTGCTAGATCAGTGCATTTGTATGCAGATATGCGAAATTGGCACGGAAACTCCGATTCGGCAAGCACGATCATGATTTATTCGAGCTTATGTCAGTTTCGACGATTCTTCGTTTCAGAAGTGTATTTCTGTGCGGAATCGCTGTTTCGCGCGCTAGATCAGTGCATTTGCATGCAAGTATGACAAATTGGAATAGAAACTCCGACCGGCAATCACGATCACGATTTATTCGAGCTTATGTCAGATTCGACGATTCTTCGTTTCAGAAGTGTATTTCTGTGCGGAATCGCTGTTTCGCGCGCTAGATCAGTGCATCTGCATGCAGGTATGCGAAATTGAAATAGAAACTCCGACCCGGCAAGCACGATAACAATTTATTCGAGCCTATGTCAGTTTCGACATTCTTCGTTTCTGAAGTGTATTTCTGTGCGGAATCGCTGTTTCGCGCGCTAGATCAGTGCATTTGCATGCAAATATGCGAAATTGGCACGAAATCTCCGATTGGGCAATCACGATCATGGTTTATTCGAGCTTATGTCAGATTCGACGATTATTCGTTTCACAAATGAATTTCTGTACGGAATCGCTGTTTAGCGTGCTAGATCAGTGCATTTGTATGCAAATATGCGAAATTGGTACGGAAACTCCGATTCGGCAAGCACGACCACGATTTATTCGAGCTTATGTCAGATTCGACGATTCTTCGTTTCAGAAGTGTATTTCTGTGCGGAATCGCTGTTTCGCGCGCTAGATCAGTGCATTTGCATGCAAGTATGACAAATTGGAATAGAAACTCCGACCGGCAATCACGATCACGATTTATTCGAGCTTATGTCAGATTCGACGATTCTTCGTTTCAGAAGTGTGTTTCTGTGCGGAATCGCTGTTTCGCGCGCTAGATCAGTGCATATGCAGGCAAGTATACCAAATTGGAATAGAAACTCCGACACGGCAAGCACGATCACGATTTATTCGACGTTATGTCAGATTCGACAATTATTCGTTTCACAAATGAATTTCTGTGCGGAATCGCTGTTTCGCGTAGTAGATCAGTGCATTTGCAAGCAAGTATGCCAAATTGGAATAGAAACTCCGACCCGGCAAGCACGATCACGATTTATTCGAGCTTATGTCAGATTCGACGATTCTTCGTTTCAGAAGTGTATTTCTGTGCGGAATCGCTGTTTCGCGCGCTAGATCAGTGCATTTGCATGCAAGTATGACAAATTGGAATAGAAACTCCGACCGGCAATCACGATCACGATTTATTTGAGCTTATGTCAGATTCGACGATTCTTCGTTTCAGAAGTGTATTTCAGTGCGGAATCGCTGTTTCGCGTGCTAGATCAGTGCATTTGCATGCAAATATGCGAAATTGGACAGAAACTCCGACCAGGCAAGCACGATCACAATTTATTCGAGCCTATGTCAGATTCGACGATTCTTCGTTTCAGAAGTGTATTTCAGTGCGGAATCGCTGTTTCGCGTGCTAGATCAGTGCATTTGCATGCAAATATGCGAAATTGGCACGAAAACTCCGATTCGGCAAGCACGATCACGATTTATTCGAGCTTATGTCAGATTCGACAATTATTCGTTTCACAAATGAATTTCTGTGCGGAATCGCTGTTTCGCGTAGTAGATCAGTGCATTTGCAAGCAAGTATGCCAAATTGGAATAGAAACTCCGACCCGGCAAGCACGATCACGATTTATTCGAGCTTATGTCAGATTCGACGATTCTTTGTTTCAGAAGTGTATTTCTGTGCGGAATCGCTGTTTCGCGTGCTAGATCAGTGCATTTGTATGCAGATATGCGAAATTGGCACGGAAACTCCGATTCGGCAAGCACGATCATGATTTATTCGAGCTTATGTCAGTTTCGACGATTCTTCGTTTCAGAAGTGTATTTCTGTGCGGAATCGCTGTTTCGCGCGCTAGATCAGTGCATTTGCATGCAAGTATGACAAATTGGAATAGAAACTCCGACCGGCAATCACGATCACGATTTATTCGAGCTTATGTCAGATTCGACGATTCTTCGTTTCAGAAGTGTATTTCTGTGCGGAATCGCTGTTTCGCGCGCTAGATCAGTGCATCTGCATGCAGGTATGCGAAATTGAAATAGAAACTCCGACCCGGCAAGCACGATAACAATTTATTCGAGCCTATGTCAGTTTCGACATTCTTCGTTTCTGAAGTGTATTTCTGTGCGGAATCGCTGTTTCGCGCGCTAGATCAGTGCATTTGCATGCAAATATGCGAAATTGGCACGAAATCTCCGATTGGGCAATCACGATCATGGTTTATTCGAGCTTATGTCAGATTCGACGATTATTCGTTTCACAAATGAATTTCTGTACGGAATCGCTGTTTAGCGTGCTAGATCAGTGCATTTGTATGCAAATATGCGAAATTGGTACGGAAACTCCGATTCGGCAAGCACGACCACGATTTATTCGAGCTTATGTCAGATTCGACGATTCTTCGTTTCAGAAGTGTATTTCTGTGCGGAATCGCTGTTTCGCGCGCTAGATCAGTGCATCTGCATGCAGGTATGCGAAATTGAAATAGAAACTCCGACCCGGCAAGCACGATAACAATTTATTCGAGCCTATGTCAGTTTCGACATTCTTCGTTTCTGAAGTGTATTTCTGTGCGGAATCGCTGTTTCGCGCGCTAGATCAGTGCATTTGCATGCAAGTATGACAAATTGGAATAGAAACTCCGACCGGCAATCACGATCACGATTTATTCGAGCTTATGTCAGATTCGACGATTCTTCGTTTCAGAAGTGTATTTCTGTGCGGAATCGCTGTTTCGCGCGCTAGATCAGTGCATTTGCAGGCAAGTATGCCAAATTGGAATAGAAACTCCGACACGGCAAGCACGATCACGATTTATTCGACGTTATGTCAGATTCGACGATTCTTCGTTTCAGAAGTGTATTTCTGTGCGGAATCGCTGTTTCGCGTGCTAGATCAGTGCATTTGCATGCAAATATGCGAAATTGGACAGAAACTCCGACCCAGGCAAGCACGATCACAATTTATTCGAGCCTATGTCAGATTCGACGATTGTTCGTTTCAGAAGTGTATTTATGTGCGGAATCGCTGTTTCGCGTGTTAGATCAGTGCATTTGCATGCAAACATTCCAAATTGCACAGAAGCTCCGATCCGCACAAACACGATCACGATTTATTCGAGCTTATGTCAGATTCGACGATTATTCGTTTCACAAATGAATTTCTGTGCGTAATCGCTGTTTCGCGCGCTAGATCAGTGCATTTGCATGCAAGTATGACAAATTGGAATAGAAACTCCGACACGGCAAGCACGATCACGATTTATTCGAGCGTATGTCAGATTCGACAATTATTCGTTTCACAAATGAATTTCTGTGCGGAATCGCTGTTTCGCGTAGTAGATCAGTGCATTTGCAAGCAAGTATGCCAAATTGGAATAGAAACTCCGACCCGGCAAGCACGATCACGATTTATTCGAGCTTATGTCAGATTCGACGATTCTTTGTTTCAGAAGTGTATTTCTGTGCGGAATCGCTGTTTCGCGTGCTAGATCAGTGCATTTGTATGCAGATATGCGAAATTGGCACGGAAACTCCGATTCGACAAGCACGATCATGATTTATTCGAGCTTATGTCAGATTCGACGATTCTTCGTTTCAGAAGTGTATTTCTGTGCGGAATCGCTGTTTCGCGTGCTAGATC
Organism: Lasioglossum baleicum; assembly: GCF_051020765.1. Lineage (NCBI taxonomy): Eukaryota > Metazoa > Arthropoda > Insecta > Hymenoptera > Halictidae > Lasioglossum > Lasioglossum baleicum. Next base: position 1,651,103 of record NW_027469093.1, read on the forward strand.
AGTGCATTTGCATGCAAATATGCGAAATTGCACGAAAACTCCGATTCGGCAAGCACGATCACGATTTATTCGGGCTTATGTCAGATTCGACAATTATTCGTTTCACAAATGAATTTCTGTGCGGAATCGCTGTTTCGCGTAGTAGATCAGTGCATTTGCAAGCAAGTATGCCAAATTGGAATAGAAACTCCGACCCGGCAAGCACGATCACGATTTATTCGAGCTTATGTCAGATTCGACGATTCTTTGTTTCAGAAGTGTATTTCTGTGCGGAATCGCTGTTTCGCGTGCTAGATCAGTGCATTTGCATGCAAGTATGACAAATTGGAATAGAAACTCCGACCGGCAATCACGATCACGATTATTCGAGCTTATGTCAGATTCGACGATTCTTCGTTTCAGAAGTGTATTTCTGTGCGGAATCGCTGTTTCGCGCGCTAGATCAGTGCATTTGCATGCAGGTATGCGAAATTGAAATAGAAACTCCGACCCGGCAAGCACGATAACAATTTATTCGAGCCTATGTCAGTTTCGACATTCTTCGTTTCTGAAGTGTATTTCTGTGCGGAATCGCTGTTTCGCGCGCTAGATCAGTGCATTTGCATGCAAGTATGACAAATTGGAATAGAAACTCCGACACGGCAAGCACGATCACGATTTATTCGAGCGTATGTCAGATTCGACAATTATTCGTTTCACAAATGAATTTCTGTGCGGAATCGCTGTTTCGCGTAGTAGATCAGTGCATTTGCAAGCAAGTATGCCAAATTGGAATAGAAACTCCGACCCGGCAAGCACGATCACGATTTATTCGAGCTTATGTCAGATTCGACGATTCTTTGTTTCAGAAGTGTATTTCTGTGCGGAATCGCTGTTTCGCGTGCTAGATCAGTGCATTTGTATGCAGATATGCGAAATTGGCACGGAAACTCCGATTCGACAAGCACGATCATGATTTATTCGAGCTTATGTCAGATTCGACGATTCTTCGTTTCAGAAGTGTATTTCTGTGCGGAATCGCTGTTTCGCGTGCTATATCAGTGCATTTGCATGCAAGTATGCGAAATTGGAATAGAAACTCCGACCCGGCAAGCACGATCACAATTTATTCGAGCCTATGTCAGTTTCGACATTCTTCGTTTCTGAAGTGTATTTCTGTGCGAATCGCTGTTTCGCGCGCTAGATCAGTGCATTTGCATGCAAGTATGACAAATTGGAATAGAAACTCCGACCGGCAATCACGATCACGATTTATTCGAGCTTATGTCACATTCGACGATTCTTCGTTTCAGAAGTGTATTTCTGTGCGGAATCGCTGTTTCGCGCGCTAGATCAGTGCATTTGCTTTCAAGTATGCCAAATTGGAATAGAAACTCCGACACGGCAAGCACGATCACGATTTATTCGACGTTATGTCAGATTCGACGATTCTTCGTTTCAGAAGTGTATTTCTGTGCGGAATCGCTGTTTCGCGTGCTAGATCAGTGCATTTGCATGCAAATATGCGAAATTGGACAGAAACTCCGACCAGGCAAGCACGATCACAATTTATTCGAGCCTACGTCAGATTCGACGATTCTTCGTTTCAGAAGTGTATTTCTGTGCGTAATCGCTGTTTCGCGCGCTAGATCAGTGCATTTGCATGCAAGTATGACAAATTGGAATAGAAACTCCGACACGGCAAGCACGATCACGATTTATTCGACGTTATGTCAGATTCGACGATTCTTCGTTTCAGAAGTGTATTTCTGTGCGGAATCGCTGTTTCGCGTGCTAGATCAGTGCATTTGCATGCAATATGCGAAATTGGACAGAAACTCCGACCAGGCAAGCACGATCACAATTTATTCGAGCCTATGTCAGATTCGACGATTCTTAGTTTCAGAAGTGTATTTCAGTGCGGAATCGCTGTTTCGCGTGCTAGATCAGTGCATTTGCATGCAAATATGCGAAATTGGCACGAAAACTCCGATTCGGCAAGCACGATCACGATTTATTCGAGCTTATGTCAGATTCGACAATTATTCGTTTCACAAATGAATTTCTGTGCGGAATCGCTGTTTCGCGTAGTAGATCAGTGCATTTGCAAGCAAGTATGCCAAATTGGAATAGAAACTCCGACCCGGCAAGCACGATCACGATTTATTCGAGCTTATGTCAGATTCGACGATTCTTTGTTTCAGAAGTGTATTTCTGTGCGGAATCGCTGTTTCGCGTGCTAGATCAGAGCATTTGTATGCAGATATGCGAAATTGGCACGGAAACTCCGATTCGGCAAGCACGATCATGATTTATTCGAGCTTATGTCAGATTCGACGATTCTTCGTTTCAGAAGTGTATTTCTGTGCGGAATCGCTGTTTCGCGTGCTATATCAATGCATTTGCATGCAAGTATGCGAGATTGAATAGAAACTCCGACCCGGCAAGCACGATCACAATTTATTCGAGCCTATGTCAGTTTCGACATTCTTCGTTTCAGAAGTGTATTTCTGTGCGGAATCGCTGTTTCGCGCGCTAGATCAGTGCATTTGCATGCAAATATGCGAAATTGGCACGAAATCTCCGATTTGGCAATCACGATCATGGTTTATTCGAGCTTATGTCAGATTCGACGATTATTCGTTTCACAAATGAATTTCTGTACGGAATCGCTGTTTAGCGTGCTAGATCAGTGCATTTGTATGCAAATATGCGAAATTGGTACGGAAACTCCGATTCGGCAAGCACGACCACGATTTATTCGAGCTTATGTCAGATTCGACGATTCTTCGTTTCAGAAGTGTATTTCTGTGCGGAATCGCTGTTTCGCGTGCTAGATCAGTGCATTTGCATGCAAATATGCGAAATTGGCACGAAAACTCCGATTCGGCAAGCACGATCACGATTTATTCGGGCTTATGTCAGATTCGACAATTATTCGTTTCACAAATGAATTTCTGTGCGGAATCGCTGTTTCGCGTAGTAGATCAGTGCATTTGCAAGCAAGTATGCCAAATTGGAATAGAAACTCCGACCCGGCAAGCACGATCACGATTTATTCGAGCTTATGTCAGATTCGACGATTCTTTGTTTCAGAAGTGTATTTCTGTGCGGAATCGCTGTTTCGCGTGCTAGATCAGTGCATTTGTATGCAGATATGCGAAATTGGCACGGAAACTCCGATTCGGCCAGCACGATCATGATTTATTCGAGCTTATGTCAGTTTCGACGATTCTTCGTTTCAGAAGTGTATTTCTGTGCGGAATCGCTGTTTCGCGCGCTAGATCAGTGCATTTGCATGCAAGTATGACAAATTGGAATAGAAACTCCGACCGGCAATCACGATCACGATTTATTCGAGCTTATGTCAGATTCGACGATTCTTCGTTTCAGAAGTGTATTTCTGTGCGGAATCGCTGTTTCGCGCGCTAGATCAGTGCATTTGCATGCAGGTATGCGAAATTGAAATAGAAACTCCGACCCGGCAAGCACGATAACAATTTATTCGAGCCTATGTCAGTTTCGACATTCTTCGTTTCTGAAGTGTATTTCTGTGCGGAATCGCTGTTTCGCGCGCTAGATCAGTGCATTTGCATGCAAGTATGACAAATTGGAATAGAAACTCCGACACGGCAAGCACGATCACGATTTATTCGAGCGTATGTCAGATTCGACAATTATTCGTTTCACAAATGAATTTCTGTGCGGAATCGCTGTTTCGCGTAGTAGATCAGTGCATTTGCAAGCAAGTATGCCAAATTGGAATAGAAACTCCGACCCGGCAAGCACGATCACGATTTATTCGAGCTTATGTCAGATTCGACGATTCTTTGTTTCAGAAGTGTATTTCTGTGCGGAATCGCTGTTTCGCGTGCTAGATCAGTGCATTTGTATGCAGATATGCGAAATTGGCACGGAAACTCCGATTCGACAAGCACGATCATGATTTATTCGAGCTTATGTCAGATTCAACGATTCTTCGTTTCAGAAGTGTATTTCTGTGCGGAATCGCTGTTTCGCGTGCTATATCAGTGCATTTGCATGCAAGTATGCGAAATTGGAATAGAAACTCCGACCCGGCAAGCACGATCACAATTTATTCGAGCCTATGTCAGTTTCGACATTCTTCGTTTCTGAAGTGTATTTCTGTGCGGAATCGCTGTTTCGCGCGCTAGATCAGTGCATTTGCATGCAAGTATGACAAATTGGAATAGAAACTCCGACACGGCAAGCACGATCACGATTTATTCGAGCTTATGTCAGATTCGACGATTCTTCGTTTCAGAAGTGTATTTCTGTGCGGAATCGCTGTTTCGCGTGCTAGATCAGTGCATTTGCATGCAAATATGCGAAATTGGACAGAAACTCCGACCAGGCAAGCACGATCACAATTTATTCGAGCCTACGTCAGATTCGACGATTCTTCGTTTCAGAAGTGTATTTCTGTGCGTAATCGCTGTTTCGCGCACTAGATCAGTGCATTTGCATGCAAGTATGACAAATTGGAATAGAAACTCCGACACGGCAAGCACGATCACGATTTATTCGACGTTATGTCAGATTCGACGATTCTTCGTTTCAGAAGTGTATTTCTGTGCGGAATCGCTGTTTCGCGTGCTAGATCAGTGCATTTGCATGCAAATATGCGAAATTGGACAGAAACTCCGACCAGGCAAGCACGATCACAATTTATTCGAGCCTATGTCAGATTCGACGATTCTTGGTTTCAGAAGTGTATTTCAGTGCGGAATCGCTGTTTCGCGTGCTAGATCAGTGCATTTGCATGCAAATATGCGAAATTGGCACGAAAACTCCGATTCGGCAAGCACGATCACGATTTATTCGAGCTTATGTCAGATTCGACAATTATTCGTTTCACAAATGAATTTCTGTGCGGAATCGCTGTTTCGCGTAGTAGATCAGTGCATTTGCAAGCAAGTATGCCAAATTGGAATAGAAACTCCGACCCGGCAAGCACGATCACGATTTATTCGAGCTTATGTCAGATTCGACGATTCTTTGTTTCAGAAGTGTATTTCTGTGCGGAATCGCTGTTTCGCGTGCTAGATCAGTGCATTTGTATGCAGATATGCGAAATTGGCACGGAAACTCCGATTCGGCAAGCACGATCATGATTTATTCGAGCTTATGTCAGATTCGACGATTCTTCGTTTCAGAAGTGTATTTCTGTGCGGAATCGCTGTTTCGCGTGCTATATCAATGCATTTGCATGCAAGTATGCGAAATTGGAATAGAAACTCCGACCCGGCAAGCACGATCACAATTTATTCGAGCCTATGTCAGTTTCGACATTCTTCGTTTCAGAAGTGTATTTCTGTGCGGAATCGCTGTTTCGCGCGCTAGATCAGTGCATTTGCATGCAAATATGCGAAATTGGCACGAAATCTCCGATTTGGCAATCACGATCATGGTTTATTCGAGCTTATGTCAGATTCGACGATTATTCGTTTCACAAATGAATTTCTGTACGGAATCGCTGTTTAGCGTGCTAGATCAGTGCATTTGTATGCAAATATGCGAAATTGGTACGGAAACTCCGATTCGGCAAGCACGACCACGATTTATTCGAGCTTATGTCAGATTCGACGATTCTTCGTTTCAGAAGTGTATTTCTGTGCGGAATCGCTGTTTCGCGCGCTAGATCAGTGCATTTGCATGCAAGTATGACAAATTGGAATAGAAACTCCGACCGGCAATCACGATCACGATTTATTCGAGCTTATGTCAGATTCGACGATTCTTCGTTTCAGAAGTGTATTTCTGTGCGGAATCGCTGTTTCGCGCGCTAGATCAGTGCATTTGCAGGCAAGTATGCCAAATTGGAATAGAAACTCCGACACGGCAAGCACGGTCACGATTTATTCGACGTTATGTCAGATTCGACGATTCTTCGTTTCAGACGTGTATTTCTGTGCGGAATCGCTGTTTCGCGTGCTAGATCAGTGCATTTGCATGCAAATATGCGAAATTGGACAGAAACTCCGACCAGGCAAGCACGATCACAATTTATTCGAGCCTATGTCAGATTCGACGATTCTTCGTTTCAGAAGTGTATTTCTGTGCGTAATCGCTGTTTCGCGCGCTAGATCAGTGCATTTGCATGCAAGTATGACAAATTGGAATAGAAACTCCGACCGCCAATCACGATCACGATTTATTTGAGCTTATGTCAGATTCGACGATTCTTCGTTTCAGAAGTGTATTTCAGTGCGGAATCGCTGTTTCGCGTGCTAGATCAGTGCATTTGCATGCAAATATGCGAAATTGGACAGAAACTCCGACCAGGCAAGCACGATCACAATTTATTCGAGCCTATGTCAGATTCGACGATTCTTCGTTTCAGAAGTGTATTTCAGTGCGGAATCGCTGTTTCGCGTGCTAGATCAGTGCATTTGCATGCAAATATGCGAAATTGGCACGAAAACTCCGATTCGGCAAGCACGATCACGATTTATTCGAGCTTATGTCAGATTCGACAATTATTCGTTTCACAAATGAATTTCTGTGCGGAATCGCTGTTTCGCGTAGTAGATCAGTGCATTTGCAAGCAAGTATTCCAAATTGGAATAGAAACTCCGACCCGGCAAGCACGATCACGATTTATTCGAGCTTATGTCAGATTCGACGATTCTTTGTTTCAGAAGTGTATTTCTGTGCGGAATCGCTGTTTCGCGTGCTAGATCAGTGCATTTGTATGCAGATATGCGAAATTGGCACGGAAACTCCGATTCGGCAAGCACGATCATGATTTATTCGAGCTTATGTCAGTTTCGACGATTCTTCGTTTCAGAAGTGTATTTCTGTGCGGAATCGCTGTTTCGCGCGCTAGATCAGTGCATTTGCATGCAAGTATGACAAATTGGAATAGAAACTCCGACCGGCAATCACGATCACGATTTATTCGAGCTTATGTCAGATTCGACGATTCTTCGTTTCAGAAGTGTATTTCTGTGCGGAATCGCTGTTTCGCGCGCTAGATCAGTGCATCTGCATGCAGGTATGCGAAATTGAAATAGAAACTCCGACCCGGCAAGCACGATAACAATTTATTCGAGCCTATGTCAGTTTCGACATTCTTCGTTTCTGAAGTGTATTTCTGTGCGGAATCGCTGTTTCGCGCGCTAGATCAGTGCATTTGCATGCAAGTATGACAAATTGGAATAGAAACTCCGACCGGCAATCACGATCACGATTTATTCGAGCTTATGTCAGATTCGACGATTCTTCGTTTCAGAAGTGTATTTCTGTGCGGAATCGCTGTTTCGCGCGCTAGATCAGTGCATTTGCAGGCAAGTATGCCAAATTGGAATAGAAACTCCGACACGGCAAGCACGATCACGATTTATTCGACGTTATGTCAGATTCGACGATTCTTCGTTTCAGAAGTGTATTTCTGTGCGGAATCGCTGTTTCGCGTGCTAGATCAGTGCATTTGCATGCAAATATGCGAAATTGGACAGAAACTCCGACCAGGCAAGCACGATCACAATTTATTCGAGCCTATGTCAGATTCGACGATTGTTCGTTTCAGAAGTGTATTTATGTGCGGAATCGCTGTTTCGCGTGTTAGATCAGTGCATTTGCATGCAAACATTCCAAATTGGCACAGAAGCTCCGATCCGCACAAACACGATCACGATTTATTCGAGCTTATGTCAGATTCGACGATTATTCGTTTCACAAATGAATTTCTGTGCGTAATCGCTGTTTCGCGCGCTAGATCAGTGCATTTGCATGCAAGTATGACAAATTGGAATAGAAACTCCGACCGGCAATCACGATCACGATTTATTCGAGCTTATGTCAGATTCGACGATTCTTCGTTTCAGAAGTGTATTTCTGTGCGGAATCGCTGTTTCGCGCGCTAGATCAGTGCATTTGCAGGCAAGTATGCCAAATTGGAATAGAAACTCCGACACGGCAAGCACGGTCACGATTTATTCGACGTTATGTCAGATTCGACGATTCTTCGTTTCAGAAGTGTATTTCTGTGCGGAATCGCTGTTTCGCGTGCTAGATCAGTGCATTTGCATGCAGATATGCGAAATTGGACAGAAACTCCGACCAGGCAAGCACGATCACAATTTATTCGAGCCTATGTCAGATTCGACGATTCTTCGTTTCAGAAGTGTATTTCTGTGCGTAATCGCTGTTTCGCGCGCTAGATCAGTGCATTTGCATGCAAGTATGACAAATTCGAATAGAAACTCCGACCGCCAATCACGATCACGATTTATTAGAGCTTATGTCAGATTCGACGATTCTTCGTTTCAGAAGTGTATTTCTGTGCGGAATCGCTGTTTCGCGCGCTAGATCAGTGCATTTGCAGGCAAGTATGCCAAATTGGAATAGAAACTCCGACACGGCATGCACGGTCACGATTTATCGACGTTATGTCAGATTCGACGATTCTTCGTTTCAGAAGTGTATTTCTGTGCGGAATCGCTGTTTCGCGTGCTAGATCAGTGCATTTGCATGCAAATATGCGAAATTGGACAGAAACTCCGACCAGGCAAGCACGATCACAATTTATTCGAGCCTATGTCAGATTCGACGATTCTTCGTTTCAGAAGTGTATTTCTGTGCGTAATCGCTGTTTCGCGCGCTAGATCAGTGCATTTGCATGCAAGTATGACAAATTGGAATAGAAACTCCGACCGCCAATCACGATCACGATTTATTAGAGCTTATGTCAGATTCGACGATTCTTCGTTTCAGAAGTGTATTTCTGTGCGGAATCGCTGTTTCGCGCGCTAGATCAGTGCATTTGCAGGCAAGTATGCCAAATTGGAATAGAAACTCCGACACGGCAAGCACGGTCACGATTTATTCGACGTTATGTCAGATTCGACGATTCTTCGTTTCAGAAGTGTATTTCTGTGCGGAATCGCTGTTTCGCGTGCTAGATCAGTGCATTTGCATGCAAATATGCGAAATTGGACAGAAACTCCGACCAGGCAAGCACGATCACAATTTATTCGAGCCTATGTCAGTTTCGACATTCTTCGTTTCTGAAGTGTATTTCTGTGCGGAATCGCTGTTTCGCGCGCTAGATCAGTGCATTTGCATGCAAGTATGACAAATTGGAATAGAAACTCCAACACGGCAAGCACGATCACGATTTATTCGAGCTTATGTCAGATTCGACGATTCTTCGTTTCAGAAGTGTATTTCTGTGCGGAATCGCTGTTTCGCGTGCTAGATCAGTGCATTTGCATGCAAATATGCGAAATTGGACAGAAACTCCGACCAGGCAAGCACGATCACAATTTATTCGAGCCTACGTCAGATTCGACGATTCTTCGTTTCAGAAGTGTATTTCTGTGCGTAATCGCTGTTTCGCGCGCTAGATCAGTGCATTTGCATGCAAGTATGACAAATTGGAATAGAAACTCCGACACGGCAAGCACGATCACGATTTATTCGACGTTATGTCAGATTCGACGATTCTTCGTTTCAGAAGTGTATTTCTGTTGCGGAATCGCTGTTTCGCGTGCTAGATCAGTGCATTTGCATGCAAATATGCGAAATTGGACAGAAACTCCGACCAGGCAAGCACGATCACAATTTATTCGAGCCTATGTCAGATTCGACGATTCTTCCTTTCAGAAGTGTATTTCAGTGCGGAATCGCTGTTTCGCGTGCTAGATCAGTGCATTTGCATGCAAATATGCGAAATTGGCACGAAAACTCCGATTCGGCAAGCACGATCACGATTTATTCGAGCTTATGTCAGATTCGACAATTATTCGTTTCACAAATGAATTTCTGTGCGGAATCGCTGTTTCGCGTAGTAGATCAGTGCATTTGCAAGCAAGTATGCCAAATTGGAATAGAAACTCCGACCCGGCAAGCACGATCACGATTTAGTCGAGCTTATGTCAGATTCGACGATTCTTTGTTTCAGAAGTGTATTTCTGTGCGGAATCGCTGTTTCGCGTGCTAGATCAGTGCATTTGTATGCAGATATGCGAAATTGGCACGGAAACTCCGATTCGGCAAGCACGATCATGATTTATCGAGCTTATGTCAGATTCGACGATTCTTCGTTTCAGAAGTGTATTTCTGTGCGGAATCGCTGTTTCGCGTGCTATATCAATGCATTTTGCATGCAAGTATGCGAAATTGGAATAGAAACTCCGACCCGGCAAGCACGATCACAATTTATTCGAGCCTATGTCAGTTTCGACATTCTTCGTTTCAGAAGTGTATTTCTGTGCGGAATCGCTGTTTCGCGCGCTAGATCAGTGCATTTGCATGCAAATATGCGAAATTGGCACGAAATCTCCGATTTGGCAATCACGATCATGGTTTATTCGAGCTTATGTCAGATTCGACGATTATTCGTTTCACAAATGAATTTCTGTACGGAATCGCTGTTTAGCGTGCTAGATCAGTGCATTTGTATGCAAATATGCGAAATTGGTACGGAAACTCCGATTCGGCAAGCACGACCACGATTTATTCGAGCTTATGTCAGATTCGACGATTCTTCGTTTCAGAAGTGTATTTCTGTGCGGAATCGCTGTTTCGCGCGCTAGATCAGTGCATTTGCATGCAAGTATGACAAATTGGAATAGAAACTCCGACCGGCAATCACGATCACGATTTATTCGAGCTTATGTCAGATTCGACGATTCTTCGTTTCAGAAGTGTATTTCTGTGCGGAATCGCTGTTTCGCGCGCTAGATCAGTGCATTTGCAGGCAAGTATGCCAAATTGGAATAGAAACTCCGACACGGCAAGCACGGTCACGATTTATTCGACGTTATGTCAGATTCGACGATTCTTCGTTTCAGACGTGTATTTCTGTGCGGATCGCTGTTTCGCGTGCTAGATCAGTGCATTTGCATGCAAATATGCGAAATTGGACAGAAACTCCGACCAGGCAAGCACGATCACAATTTATTCGAGCCTATGTCAGATTCGACGATTCTTCGTTTCAGAAGTGTATTTCTGTGCGTAATCGCTGTTTCGCGCGCTAGATCAGTGCATTTGCATGCAAGTATGACAAATTGGAATAGAAACTCCGACCGCCAATCACGATCACGATTTATTTGAGCTTATGTCAGATTCGACGATTCTTCGTTTCAGAAGTGTATTTCAGTGCGGAATCGCTGTTTCGCGTGCTAGATCAGTGCATTTGCATGCAAATATGCGAAATTGGACAGAAACTCCGACCAGGCAAGCACGATCACAATTTATTCGAGCCTATGTCAGATTCGACGATTCTTCGTTTCAGAAGTGTATTTCAGTGCGGAATCGCTGTTTCGCGTGCTAGATCAGTGCATTTGCATGCAAATATGCGAAATTGGCACGAAAACTCCGATTCGGCAAGCACGATCACGATTTATTCGAGCTTATGTCAGATTCGACAATTATTCGTTTCACAAATGAATTTCTGTGCGGAATCGCTGTTTCGCGTAGTAGATCAGTGCATTTGCAAGCAAGTATGCCAAATTGGAATAGAAACTCCGACCCGGCAAGCACGATCACGATTTATTCGAGCTTATGTCAGATTCGACGATTCTTTGTTTCAGAAGTGTATTTCTGTGCGGAATCGCTGTTTCGCGTGCTAGATCAGTGCATTTGTATGCAGATATGCGAAATTGGCACGGAAACTCCGATTCGGCAAGCACGATCATGATTTATTCGAGCTCATGTCAGTTTCGACGATTCTTCGTTTCAGAAGTGTATTTCTGTGCGGAATCGCTGTTTCGCGCGCTAGATCAGTGCATTTGCATGCAAGTATGACAAATTGGAATAGAAACTCCGACCGGCAATCACGATCACGATTTATTCGAGCTTATGTCAGATTCGACGATTCTTCGTTCAGAAGTGTATTTCTGTGCGGAATCGCTGTTTCGCGCGCTAGATCAGTGCATCTGCATGCAGGTATGCGAAATTGAAATAGAAACTCCGACCCGGCAAGCACGATAACAATTTATTCGAGCCTATGTCAGTTTCGACATTCTTCGTTTCTGAAGTGTATTTCTGTGCGGAATCGCTGTTTCGCGCGCTAGATCAGTGCATTTGCATGCAAGTATGACAAATTGGAATAGAAACTCCGACCGGCAATCACGATCACGATTTATTCGAGCTTATGTCAGATTCGACGATTCTTCGTTTCAGAAGTGTATTTCTGTGCGGAATCGCTGTTTCGCGCGCTAGATCAGTGCATTTGCAGGCAAGTATGCCAAATTGGAATAGAAACTCCGACACGGCAAGCACGATCACGATTTATTCGACGTTATGTCAGATTCGACGATTCTCGTTTCAGAAGTGTATTTCTGTGCGGAATCGCTGTTTCGCGTGCTAGATCAGTGCATTTGCATGCAAATATGCGAAATTGGACAGAAACTCCGACCAGGCAAGCACGATCACATTTATTCGAGCCTATGTCAGATTCGACGATTCTTCGTTTCAGAAGTGTATTTCTGTGCGTAATCGCTGTTTCGCGCGCTAGATCAGTGCATTTGCATGCAAGTATGACAAATTGGAATAGAAACTCCGACCGCCAATCACGATCACGATTTATTTGAGCTTATGTCAGATTCGACGATTCTTCGTTTCAGAAGTGTATTTCAGTGCGGAATCGCTGTTTCGCGTGCTAGATCAGTGCATTTGCATGCAAATATGCGAAATTGGACAGAAACTCCGACCAGGCAAGCACGATCACAATTTATTCGAGCCTATGTCAGATTCGACGATTCTTCGTTTCAGAAGTGTATTTCAGTGCGGAATCGCTGTTTCGCGTGCTAGATCAGTGCATTTGCATGCAAATATGCGAAATTGGCACGAAAACTCCGATTCGGCAAGCACGATCACGATTTATTCGAGCTTATGTCAGATTCGACAATTATTCGTTTCACAAATGAATTTCTGTGCGGAATCGCTGTTTCGCGTAGTAGATCAGTGCATTTGCAAGCAAGTATGCCAAATTGGAATAGAACTCCGACCCGGCAAGCACGATCACGATTTATTCGAGCTTATGTCAGATTCGACGATTCTTCGTTTCAGAAGTGTATTTCTGTGCGGAATCGCTGTTTCGCGCGCTAGATCAGTGCATTTGCATGCAAGTATGACAAATTGGAATAGAAACTCCGACCGGCAATCACGATCACGATTTATTCGAGCTTATGTCAGATTCGACGATTCTTCGTTTCAGAAGTGTATTTCTGTGCGGAATCGCTGTTCGCGCGCTAGATCAGTGCATTTGCAGGCAAGTATGCCAAATTGGAATAGAAACTCCGACACGGCAAGCACGATCACGATTTATTCGACGTTATGTCAGATTCGACGATTCTTCGTTCAGAAGTGTATTTCTGTGCGGAATCGCTGTTTCGCGTGCTAGATCAGTGCATTTGCATGCAAATATGCGAAATTGGACAGAAACTCCGACCAGGCAAGCACGATCACAATTTATTCGAGCCTATGTCAGATTCGACGATTGTTCGTTTCAGAAGTGTATTTATGTGCGGAATCGCTGTTTCGCGTGTTAGATCAGTGCATTTGCATGCAAACATTCCAAATTGGCACAGAAGCTCCGATCCGCACAAACACGATCACGATTTATTCGAGCTTATGTCAGATTCGACGATTATTCGTTTCACAAATGAATTTCTGTGCGTAATCGCTGTTTCGCGCGCTAGATCAGTGCATTTGCATGCAAGTATGACAAATTGGAATAGAAACTCCGACCGGCAATCACGATCACGATTTATTCGAGCTTATGTCAGATTCGACGATTCTTCGTTTCAGAAGTGTATTTCTGTGCGGAATCGCTGTTTCGCGCGCTAGATCAGTGCATTTGCAGGCAAGTATGCCAAATTGGAATAGAAACTCCGACACGGCAAGCACGGTCACGATTTATTCGACGTTATGTCAGATTCGACGATTCTTCGTTTCAGAAGTGTATTTCTGTGCGGAATCGCTGTTTCGCGTGCTAGATCAGTGCATTTGCATGCAGATATGCGAAATTGGACAGAAACTCCGACCAGGCAAGCACGATCACAATTTATTCGAGCCTATGTCAGATTCGACGATTCTTCGTTTCAGAAGTGTATTTCTGTGCGTAATCGCTGTTTCGCGCGCTAGATCAGTGCATTTGCATGCAAGTATGACAAATTCGAATAGAAACTCCGACCGCCAATCACGATCACGATTTATTAGAGCTTATGTCAGATTCGACGATTCTTCGTTTCAGAAGTGTATTTCTGTGCGGAATCGCTGTTTCGCGCGCTAGATCAGTGCATTTGCAGGCAAGTATGCCAAATTGGAATAGAAACTCCGACACGGCATGCACGGTCACGATTTATCGACGTTATGTCAGATTCGACGATTCTTCGTTTCAGAAGTGTATTTCTGTGCGTATTCGCTGTTCGCGCGCTAGATCAGTGCATTTGCATGCAAGTATGACAAATTGGAATAGAAACTCCGACCGCCAATCACGATCACGATTTATTAGAGCTTATGTCAGATTCGACGATTCTTCGTTTCAGAAGTGTATTTCTGTGCGGAATCGCTGTTTCGCGCGCTAGATCAGTGCATTTGCAGGCAAGTATGCCAAATTGGAATAGAAACTCCGACAACGGCAAGCACGGTCACGATTTATTCGACGTATGTCAGATTCGACGATTCTTCGTTTCAGAAGTGTATTTCTGTGCGGAATCGCTGTTTCGCGTGCTAGATCAGTGCATTTGCATGCAAATATGCGAAATTGGACAGAAACTCCGACCAGGCAAGCACGATCACAATTTATTCGAGCCTATGTCAGTTTCGACATTCTTCGTTTCTGAAGTGTATTTCTGTGCGGAATCGCTGTTTCGCGCGCTAGATCAGTGCATTTGCATGCAAGTATGACAAATTGAATAGAAACTCCGACACGGCAAGCACGATCACGATTTATTCGAGCTTATGTCAGATTCGACGATTCTTCGTTTCAGAAGTGTCTGTGCGGAATCGCTGTTTCGCGTGCTAGATCAGTGCATTTGCATGCAAATATGCGAAATTGGACAGAAACTCCGACCAGGCAAGCACGATCACAATTTATTCGAGCCTACGTCAGATTCGACGATTCTTCGTTTCAGAAGTGTATTTCTGTGCGTAATCGCTGTTTCGCGCGCTAGATCAGTGCATTTGCATGCAAGTATGACAAATTGGAATAGAAACTCCGACACGGCAAGCACGATCACGATTTATTCGACGTTATGTCAGATTCGACGATTCTTCGTTTCAGAAGTGTATTTCTGTGCGGAATCGCTGTTTCGCGTGCTAGATCAGTGCATTTGCATGCAAATATGCGAAATTGGACAGAAACTCCGACCAGGCAAGCACGATCACAATTTATTCGAGCCTATGTCAGATTCGACGATTCTTGGTTTCAGAAGTGTATTTCAGTGCGGAATCGCTGTTTCGCGTGCTAGATCAGTGCATTTGCATGCAAATATGCGAAATTGGCACGAAAACTCCGATTCGGCAAGCACGATCACGATTTATTCGAGCTTATGTCAGATTCGACAATTATTCGTTTCACAAATGAATTTCTGTGCGGAATCGCTGTTTCGCGTAGTAGATCAGTGCATTTGCAAGCAAGTATGCCAAATTGGAATAGAAACTCCGACCCGGCAAGCACGATCACGATTTATTCGAGCTTATGTCAGATTCGACGATTCTTTGTTTCAGAAGTGTATTTCTGTGCGGAATCGCTGTTTCGCGTGCTAGATCAGTGCATTTGTATGCAGATATGCGAAATTGGCACGGAAACTCCGATTCGGCAAGCACGATCATGATTTATTCGAGCTTATGTCAGATTCGACGATTCTTCGTTTCAGAAGTGTATTTCTGTGCGGAATCGCTGTTTCGCGTGCTATATCAATGCATTTGCATGCAAGTATGCGAAATTGGAATAGAAACTCCGACCCGGCAAGCACGATCACAATTTATTCGAGCCTATGTCAGTTTCGACATTCTTCGTTTCAGAAGTGTATTTCTGTGCGGAATCGCTGTTTCGCGCGCTAGATCAGTGCATTTGCATGCAAATATGCGAAATTGGCACGAAATCTCCGATTTGGCAATCACGATCATGGTTTATTCGAGCTTATGTCAGATTCGACGATTATTCGTTTCACAAATGAATTTCTGTACGGAATCGCTGTTAGCGTGCTAGATCAGTGCATTTGTATGCAAATATGCGAAATTGGTACGGAAACTCCGATTCGGCAAGCACGACCACGATTTATTCGAGCTTATGTCAGATTCGACGATTCTTCGTTTCAGAAGTGTATTTCTGTGCGGAATCGCTGTTTCGCGCGCTAGATCAGTGCATTTGCATGCAAGTATGACAAATTGGAATAGAAACTCCGACCGGCAATCACGATCACGATTTATTCGAGCTTATGTCAGATTCGACGATTCTTCGTTTCAGAAGTGTATTTCTGTGCGGAATCGCTGTTTCGCGTGCTAGATCAGTGCATTTGCATGCAAATATGCGAAATTGGACAGAAACTCCGACAGGCAAGCACGATCACAATTTATTCGAGCCTATGTCAGATTCGACGATTCTTCGTTTCAGAAGTGTATTTCTGTGCGTAATCGCTGTTTCGCGCGCTAGATCAGTGCATTTGCATGCAAGTATGACAAATTGGAATAGAAACTCCGACCGCCAATCACGATCACGATTTATTTGAGCTTATGTCAGATTCGACGATTCTTCGTTTCAGAAGTGTATTTCAGTGCGGAATCGCTGTTTCGCGTGCTAGATCAGTGCATTTGCATGCAAATATGCGAAATTGGACAGAAACTCCGACCAGGCAAGCACGATCACAATTTATTCGAGCCTATGTCAGATTCGACGATTCTTCGTTTCAGAAGTGTATTTCAGTGCGGAATCGCTGTTTCGCGTGCTAGATCAGTGCATTTGCATGCAAATATGCGAAATTGGCACGAAAACTCCGATTCGGCAAGCACGATCACGATTTATTCGAGCTTATGTCAGATTCGACAATTATTCGTTTCACAAATGAATTTCTGTGCGGAATCGCTGTTTCGCGTAGTAGATCAGTGCATTTGCAAGCAAGTATGCCAAATTGGAATAGAAACTCCGACCCGGCAAGCACGATCACGATTTATTCGAGCTTATGTCAGATTCGACGATTCTTTGTTTCAGAAGTGTATTTCTGTGCGGAATCGCTGTTTCGCGTGCTAGATCAGTGCATTTGTATGCAGATATGCGAAATTGGCACGGAAACTCCGATTCGGCAAGCACGATCATGATTTATTCGAGCTTATGTCAGTTTCGACGATTCTTCGTTTCAGAAGTGTATTTCTGTGCGGAATCGCTGTTTCGCGCGCTAGATCAGTGCATTTGCATGCAAGTATGACAAATTGGAATAGAAACTCCGACCGGCAATCACGATCACGATTTATTCGAGCTTATGTCAGATTCGACGATTCTTCGTTTCAGAAGTGTATTTCTGTGCGGAATCGCTGTTTCGCGCGCTAGATCAGTGCATCTGCATGCAGGTATGCGAAATTGAAATAGAAACTCCGACCCGGCAAGCACGATAACAATTTATTCGAGCCTATGTCAGTTTCGACATTCTTCGTTTCTGAAGTGTATTTCTGTGCGGAATCGCTGTTTCGCGCGCTAGATCAGTGCATTTGCATGCAAGTATGACAAATTGGAATAGAAACTCCGACCGGCAATCACGATCACGATTTATTCGAGCTTATGTCAGATTCGACGATTCTTCGTTTCAGAAGTGTATTTCTGTGCGGAATCGCTGTTTCGCGCGCTAGATCAGTGCATTTGCAGGCAAGTATGCCAAATTGGAATAGAAACTCCGACACGGCAAGCACGATCACGATTTATTCGACGTTATGTCAGATTCGACGATTCTTCGTTTCAGAAGTGTATTTCTGTGCGGAATCGCTGTTTCGCGTGCTAGATCAGTGCATTTGCATGCAAATATGCGAAATTGGACAGAAACTCCGACCAGGCAAGCACGATCACAATTTATTCGAGCCTATGTCAGATTCGACGATTGTTCGTTTCAGAAGTGTATTTATGTGCGGAATCGCTGTTTCGCGTGTTAGATCAGTGCATTTGCATGCAAACATTCCAAATTGGCACAGAAGCTCCGATCCGCACAAACACGATCACGATTTATTCGAGCTTATGTCAGATTCGACGATTATTCGTTTCACAAATGAATTTCTGTGCGTAATCGCTGTTTCGCGCGCTAGATCAGTGCATTTGCATGCAAGTATGACAAATTGGAATAGAAACTCCGACCGGCAATCACGATCACGATTTATTCGAGCTTATGTCAGATTCGACGATTCTTCGTTTCAGAAGTGTATTTCTGTGCGGAATCGCTGTTTCGCGCGCTAGATCAGTGCATTTGCAGGCAAGTATGCCAAATTGGAATAGAAACTCCGACACGGCAAGCACGGTCACGATTTATTCGACGTTATGTCAGATTCGACGATTCTTCGTTTCAGAAGTGTATTTCTGTGCGGAATCGCTGTTTCGCGTGCTAGATCAGTGCATTTGCATGCAGATATGCGAAATTGGACAGAAACTCCGACCAGGCAAGCACGATCACAATTTATTCGAGCCTATGTCAGATTCGACGATTCTTCGTTTCAGAAGTGTATTTCTGTGCGTAATCGCTGTTTCGCGCGCTAGATCAGTGCATTTGCATGCAAGTATGACAAATTCGAATAGAAACTCCGACCGCCAATCACGATCACGATTTATTAGAGCTTATGTCAGATTCGACGATTCTTCGTTTCAGAAGTGTATTTCTGTGCGGAATCGCTGTTTCGCGCGCTAGATCAGTGCATTTGCAGGCAAGTATGCCAAATTGGAATAGAAACTCCGACACGGCATGCACGGTCACGATTTATCGACGTTATGTCAGATTCGACGATTCTTCGTTTCAGAAGTGTATTTCTGTGCGGAATCGCTGTTTCGCGTGCTAGATCAGTGCATTTGCATGCAAATATGCGAAATTGGACAGAAACTCCGACCAGGCAAGCACGATCACAATTTATTCGAGCCTATGTCAGATTCGACGATTCTTCGTTTCAGAAGTGTATTTCTGTGCGTAATCGCTGTTTCGCGCGCTAGATCAGTGCATTTGCATGCAAGTATGACAAATTGGAATAGAAACTCCGACCGCCAATCACGATCACGATTTATTAGAGCTTATGTCAGATTCGACGATTCTTCGTTTCAGAAGTGTATTTCTGTGCGGAATCGCTGTTTCGCGCGCTAGATCAGTGCATTTGCAGGCAAGTATGCCAAATTGGAATAGAAACTCCGACACGGCAAGCACGGTCACGATTTATTCGACGTTATGTCAGATTCGACGATTCTTCGTTTCAGAAGTGTATTTCTGTGCGGAATCGCTGTTTCGCGTGCTAGATCAGTGCATTTGCATGCAAATATGCGAAATTGGACAGAAACTCCGACCAGGCAAGCACGATCACAATTTATTCGAGCCTATGTCAGATTCGACGATTCTTCGTTTCAGAAGTGTATTTCAGTGCGGCATCGCTGTTTCGCGTGCTAGATCAGTGCATTTGCATACAAGTATGAGAAATTGGAATAGAAACCACGACCCGACAAGCACGATCGCGATTTAATCGAGCTTATGGCAGATTCGACGATTCTTCGTTTCAGAAGTGTATTTCTTTGCGTAATCGCTGTTTCGCGTGCTATATCAGTGCATTTGCATGCAAGTATGCGAAATTGGAATAGAATCTCCGACCCGGCAAGCACGATCACAATTTATTCGAGCCTATGACAGTTTCGACATTCTTCGTTTCTGAAGTGTATTTCTGTGCGGAATCGCTGTTTCGCGCGCTAGATCAGTGCATTTGCATGCAAGTATGACAAATTGGAATAGAAGCTCCGATCCGCACAAACACGATCACGATTTATTCGTGCTTATGTCAGATTCGACGATTATTCGTTTCACAAATGAATTTCTGTGCGTAATCGCTGTTTCGCGCGCTAGATCAGTGCATTTGCAGGCAAGTATGCCAAATTGGAATAGAAACTCCGACACGGCAAGCACGATCACGATTTATTCGACG
Source organism: Lasioglossum baleicum (assembly GCF_051020765.1). Taxonomy (NCBI): domain Eukaryota; kingdom Metazoa; phylum Arthropoda; class Insecta; order Hymenoptera; family Halictidae; genus Lasioglossum; species Lasioglossum baleicum. The sequence goes on from NW_027469093.1 coordinate 1,671,209, forward strand.
TTATGTCAGATTCGACGATTCTTCGTTTCAGAAGTGTATTTCTGTGCGGAATCGCTGTTTCGCGTGCTAGATCAGTGCATTTGCATGCAAATATGCGAAATTGGACAGAAACTCCGACCAGGCAAGCACGATCACAATTTATTCGAGCCTATGTCAGATTCGACGATTCTTCGTTTCAGAAGTGTATTTCTGTGCGGAATCGCTGTTTCGCGCGCTAGATCAGTGCATTTGCAGGCAAGTATGCCAAATTGGAATAGAAACTCCGACACGGCAAGCACGGTCACGATTTATTCGACGTTATGTCAGATTCGACGATTCTTCGTTTCAGAAGTGTATTTCTGTGCGGAATCGCTGTTTCGCGTGCTAGATCAGTGCATTTGCATGCAAATATGCGAAATTGGACAGAAACTCCGACCAGGCAAGCACGATCACAATTTATTCGAGCCTATGTCAGATTCGGCGATTCTTCGTTTCAGAAGTGTATTTCTGTGCGGAATCGCTGTTTCGCGTGCTAGATCAGTGCATTTGCATGCAAATATGCGAAATTGGACAGAAACTCCGACCAGGCAAGCACGATCACAATTTATTCGAGCCTATGTCAGATTCGACGATTCTTCGTTTCAGAAGTGTATTTCTGTGCGTAATCGCTGTTTCGCGCGCTAGATCAGTGCATTTGCATGCAAGTATGACAAATTGGAATAGAAACTCCGACCGCCAATCACGATCACGATTTATTAGAGCTTATGTCAGATTCGACGATTCTTCGTTTCAGAAGTGTATTTCTGTGCGGAATCGCTGTTTCGCGCGCTAGATCAGTGCATTTGCAGGCAAGTATGCCAAATTGGAATAGAAACTCCGACACGGCAAGCACGGTCACGATTTATTCGACGTTATGTCAGATTCGACGATTCTTCGTTTCAGAAGTGTATTTCTGTGCGGAATCGCTGTTTCGCGTGCTAGATCAGTGCATTTGCATGCAAATATGCGAAATTGGACAGAAACTCCGACCAGGCAAGCACGATCACAATTTATTCGAGCCTATGTCAGATTCGACGATTCTTCGTTTCAGAAGTGTATTTCAGTGCGGAATCGCTGTTTCGCGTGCTAGATCAGTGCATTTGCATACAAGTATGAGAAATTGGAATAGAAACCACGACCCGACAAGCACGATCGCGATTTAATCGAGCTTATGGCAGATTCGACGATTCTTCGTTTCAGAAGTGTATTTCTTTGCGTAATCGCTGTTTCGCGTGCTATATCAGTGCATTTGCATGCAAGTATGCGAAATTGGAATAGAAACTCCGACCCGGCAAGCACGATCACAATTTATTCGAGCCTATGTCAGTTTCGACATTCTTCGTTTCTGAAGTGTATTTCTGTGCGGAATCGCTGTTTCGCGCGCTAGATCAGTGCATTTGCATGCAAGTATGACAAATTGGAATAGAAACTCCGACCGGCAATCACGATCACGATTTATTCGAGCTTATGTCAGATTCGACGATTCTTCGTTTCAGAAGTGTATTTCTGTGCGGAATCGCTGTTTCGCGCGCTAGATCAGTGCATTTGCAGGCAAGTATGCCAAATTGGAATAGAAACTCCGACACGGCAAGCACGATCACGATTTATTCGACGTTATGTCAGATTCGACGATTCTTCGTTTCAGAAGTGTATTTCTGTGCGGAATCGCTGTTTCGCGTGCTAGATCAGTGCATTTGCATGCAAATATGCGAAATTGGACAGAAACTCCGACCAGGCAAGCACGATCACAATTTATTCGAGCCTATGTCAGATTCGACGATTCTTCGTTTCAGAAGTGTATTTATGTGCGGAATCGCTGTTTCGCGTGTTAGATCAGTGCATTTGCATGCAAACATTCCAAATTGGCACAGAAACTCCGATCCGCACAAACACGATCACGATTTATTCGAGCTTATGTCAGATTCGACGATTCTTCGTTTCAGAAGTGTATTCCTGTGCGTAATCGCTGTTTCGCGCGCTAGATCAGTGCATTTGCATGCAAGTATGACAAATTGGAATAGAAACTCCGACCGGCAATCACGATCACGATTTATTCGAGCTTATGTCAGATTCGACGATTCTTCGTTTCAGAAGTGTATTTCTGTGCGGAATCGCTGTTTCGCGCGCTAGATCAGTGCATTTGCAGGCAAGTATGCCAAATTGGAATAGAAACTCCGACACGGCAAGCACGGTCACGATTTATTCGACGTTATGTCAGATTCGACGATTCTTCGTTTCAGAAGTGTATTTCTGTGCGGAATCGCTGTTTCGCGTGCTAGATCAGTGCATTTGCATGCAAATATGCGAAATTGGACAGAAACTCCGACCAGGCAAGCACGATCACAATTTATTCGAGCCTATGTCAGATTCGACGATTCTTCGTTTCAGAAGTGTATTTCTGTGCGTAATCGCTGTTTCGCGCGCTAGATCAGTGCATTTGCATGCAAGTATGACAAATTGGAATAGAAACTCCGACCGCCAATCACGAATCACGATTTATTAGAGCTTATGTCAGATTCGACGATTCTTCGTTTCAGAAGTGTATTTCTGTGCGGAATCGCTGTTTCGCGCGCTAGATCAGTGCATTTGCAGGCAAGTATGCCAAATTGGAATAGAAACTCCGACACGGCAAGCACGGTCACGATTTATTCGACGTTATGTCAGATTCGACGATTCTTCGTTTCAGAAGTGTATTTCTGTGCGGAATCGCTGTTTCGCGTGCTAGATCAGTGCATTTGCATGCAAATATGCGAAATTGGACAGAAACTCCGACCAGGCAAGCAACGATCACAATTTATTCGAGCCTATGTCAGATTCGACGATTCTTAGTTTCAGAAGTGTATTTCAGTGCGGAATCGCTGTTTCGGCGTGGCTAGATCAGTGCATTTGCATGCAAATATGCGAAATTGGCACGAAAACTCCGATTCGGCAAGCACGATCACGATTTATTCGAGCTTATGTCAGATTCGACAATTATTCGTTTCACAAATGAATTTCTGTGCGGAATCGCTGTTTCGCGTAGTAGATCAGTGCATTTGCAAGCAAGTATGCCAAATTGGAATAGAAACTCCGACCCGGCAAGCACGATCACGATTTATTCGAGCTTATGTCAGATTCGACGATTCTTTGTATCAGAAGTGTATTTCTGTGCGGAATCGCTGTTTCGCGCGCTAGATCAGTGCATTTGCATGCAAATATGCGAAATTGGCACGAAATCTCCGATTTGGCAATCACGATCATGGTTTATTCGAGCTTATGTCAGATTCGACGATTATTCGTTTCACAAATGAATTTCTGTACGGAATCGCTGTTTAGCGTGGCTAGATCAGTGCATTTGTATGCAAATATGCGAAATTGGTACGGAAACTCCGATTCGGCAAGCACGACCAC